>NC_043757.1:8246121-8546121 GCF_902148845.1 Salarias fasciatus
ACTCATTTCCTCTTACCGGTCGTGGATCGAAGGATCAAGTCAGAACCAAAACCATCCACAAGAAAGCTGCAACTCAAACCAAAAGCTAAAACCAACCAAAGGAATGTGAGCACAGGTTTTTTGCATACTGATGCTCTCAAATGTTTACCGATGCTGTTTTTCTCCACAGTCAGATGGTGACAGATACGCAAATATATAAAGTGTATTGTCATGTCTCAAAAGTGCCAACAATGTGTTTAAAGGCAGTTGTCGTTGAATAGACTGTTATTTTTCTGCCGATGCAGAGTTTGTGTTCTGATACATTAGTATTCACATAGAGCTTACACAAGTTTCATTATTTTTTTTTTTACAGAACAATATAATGGAGCCTTCACCGCGAGAATAAACCTGGTGAGATTAAAAACTAATCTCACACCACACACAAAAAAACAACATATTGTCTGATTAATGCAGTTATTCCTCTGTGCCATGGTCTCGCATTGTGGTCCAGAAAAAACTATTAAAAGCAACATCAATGAGCCGATAACCGGGTTGTTCCTCCATTACCGTGAGCGGGCGGACTGTAGTTTATTAACGAGTCACTTCCACGGGTAAAACTGAATCCATATCTGCAAACAGTTCCCCAGAAATTATACCCACTCCTGCTTACATGCTGTTTGCTAAATTCTACACTACGCAGCTGTTGCACAACAGGATTCAGCCATTTAAAACAAAAATGGGTTTTTTTGTGTTTGGTTTACAAGTTTAGAATAAATGAATTTGAGAGTCACAGAGAGCTCTGAACAGGTAGAGAAAACGGAGAAGTGTGCTCTTCTTTTTGTAACATGAAATAGGAATAAGAGAGATATATCCATCTGTAGACAACTTTTCAATCACTTCGTAATACCAATAAAAAATATTCACAGATCCACACCGTCATAAACACCAAGCAGTTTATACAGTAGATGTGTTCCTTTAGCGAACCAATAGTCCGATCACTGAATTTTCAGCACTATGTTCACACGTCATGTTGATATGGAGCGGTGGGTCGCTCTGATTGATTATTAATGTTGACAAGGTGTGTATCAATCGGTCTTAATGCTGAGTAAACATAAAAAATAGCACTGTGACAGTGCATCATACTGCACCATGGATGCACTGGCTCCGCTTCAAAATTGTGCCGATGGTAGGATCAGGATGGAGAGAGCTTCAAGGGACCACAGAGATTTTTCCCGGCCCGTGATAATGACTGGCTAACAAGCCGTTTTATCCACAGCTCTTGGATCGATGTGCTGAACTGGGTTCAGTGTTAGACCAACTCGCTACAACTACCAACTTTACATTCCTGCCAACTGGTTCTTTCCGAGGGGCGAGTGGCCGACAGGTATGTGTGCTGCGATTAACAACATATGATGCTCTATGTCTGCCTAAAGCCCCGTGGGAGCTTGATATAATGCGGTTAAATTTTGTGCTCAGCCGTATCACTGAGCATAATCCTGCCATCTGCTTTAGACAGCATTATTAACACGACCAGTCGATGCATCAGATTCCATTCCACTGTGGATGCCAACGTTAAAAGGCAATTTGCAGCAATGTCCGGTTTCCCAAATGTAATTGGCGCAAATGACTGCAGGCCATTGCTGTAAGGTCCCCGAGTGAGAAGGGATCCGTCTATTTGAACTGTAAAAATGTGCAAACAATCAATGTACAAGTCTGTGGAATTCATTTTCCTTGTCTTCTCTGCCTTGATTGAGCATGAAAATTCCATTTATCAGCAGATTGATTTATATGTAAAAATATTCCAGAGGTGCTTTGCATTGACCATTCACAGTGGAGTGGGCGTGTCAAGGGCGGGACATGAGGTGAATCCATCCGCTCGAAAAATGCTCGCAGAAGTACGTGCACACGGTTTTATAATAATTGTGATTCATTTTGGGGTGCACGCACATTTTCAGTTCAGACTCTAAGCTGTGTTTTATAAAGGAGGCCCCTGTTCATGTAAATATCATGCAGAGCAGTCAGGTGTCGGGATGATAACTATTTTTATCTTAGGCAATTACACAAAACTGACAGATCTCTATTTATATCAGGCTAAAAAGAAAAAAAAAAGATTTTTCCGTTTAAGATTTGGTAAATCAAGGGCAATTACCATATGTTTGGAAGACAACGTGTGACATCTGATTCCATGCAGCTACCTGGGTGCTAAAATCGGCTTTGACAAGGAGATTTTTTTTTTTTTCAGTCATTCCGACGCAGTCACAAAAAAAAAAAAAAAAACCTCAAACAGTTTCTTCTCTGGTCCCTCCTTCCTCGCCCTCCATCTCTGGCTGCAGTCATATGTGCCAGGCCTGATAAGGCATTAACATTCCTGGCGCGGAGAGATCAGCCCCCTCTGTTGTAATTAATGCAGTCCTTCTTGCCCCACATCTCCGGCAGGTAGCTATTAGAGCGGAGCGGGCATGCTGGCTGTTTCAGTACAGGTATCGCTCAAATCTGGAACGCACTATACAACGCTGAAAAAGAGGCCCTTGCTGCTGCACAGACGTGGATAATCAACAGCAGACAAACACCAACAGCTGAACTGTTTGCTGTATAATTGAAATTGTAATGATTACCCCAGATGTACCATAATACGGGTATGCAAATACCACGTTATTACTCCTATATACTGCACGGTGCTTTTCTTTCCAGCTGCAGTCGGCTATATTACCCAGAAGCGTACATTTTGTGGACCGCCTCTGAAACTGGACAATAAAACTGCAGCAAATTGTTTGTGTCTATGCAGCTGAGGGAAGCTAATGTGCATTCTGAGTCCGACTTCAGAGCGATAACAGGGTGTTTGCGAGCGAGTGTGTGGGAGAAGGAGCGGAGGGTCGACGAGAGATGAACTCAAAAGGTGAGTATGAATGAGGGCTGAGGATTCCATATTTCCGCCGCCATCTCAGAGAATAATACATGCATTGCGGGTAGTGGATGCAGCACTGCCCTCTGTATAATCGATGCCACTACAGGCCTGAAATGTGTCATGTGAAGAAAACCAGGAGATTTGCTGCGAAGCATGAGCAACACTGGACTGGGAGTCTCTCCACTCTGGAGGCCGCCACTGTTGGAACTGTCGATCTATCAAGAAGAAATGTTTACTTTCAGCCAGGGTGCGGATGCTTTTCAGAACACTTGCATTTTCCCACATTTACATGGACACTGAATTAGACTGCCTTTGAAAAGTTGCACTTGACTGCAACTTTCAAAATGCAACAAAGGTTTTCCATTGTCACTTGAAGATGGTGTGTACACAGTGTCTGAGTCTATTGAAGAGAACTCGGTTTTCACGTGTAAATAGTGGAGAACTGAACCTTTTGATCCTATTAACTGTCTTTTTTCACTTTGCCAAGCTGCACGCTCACTTGCTGCATTTACCTAGCTGTCTTTCTTGGGTATGCTTAACTAAATTACCTGACTGAATCCGCTCGCCGGCCACCAGAAGAACTGTCTGCACCTCAGTGTTGCTCTACGGGGTTGACTTCAGTGCATCCATCTGATTGAGATCGCTCCCTTTGTGATTTCGCCATCTTTCTGCCAGGACTGTGTTTAAAGTCACTGGCATGTTTTCTTTGAGGAAACATGAGCTCAGTGACAATGCAACCATTAAATCAGTGGTGTCAGGTAACGGTGAAGTTGGGTCAGTTCAAAGCAGCTGTCATGGGTTTCACACAGCATGGACGCTCTTTGGAATAACAGTGGATTTTTAATTGACATGGTGCTCAGGCATGTCATTTGCATGTTCTCTTGTGCATGCAGGCTTTCTCCAGTTCTTCTTTCCCACTAATTGGCTACGGGTGTGAATATGAGTGTGTGTGTGTGCTGTGACTGTTTGGGTGCTGGGTTGGGGTCACGGTGTTCAAGGCTTTCTCACCATTCTACAGTCGTACAGCCGGATGGATAGAAGTTGTTCGGGCATATTGATATTTATTAACATAGACGGCGGTTTGTTTTCTTTGCCCCGGAACCCAGTATTTTACATGTTTGGTTATCATTTGGAATCGCAATTTAACTTCTAGCTTGGGATGAAAAATAAAAGGCCACCGGCTCCGGAGCAGCTCATTAACCAGGCGGAGTGATGGGGAACTGTCATCGCACCAGACGAATCTCCATCCTTGATTTGAATCTGTAGCTATGAGGGTTTATCCCGTTTCATTCTTTTCAAGATAGAGTAACTTAATGGCAATATTTAGTATCTAATGTACAAAAATCTCTTCTTCTGAATTAAAGAAAATGAAAGACATTAAAAATAAAATTGTTGATTCAAAAACTATCAGACATATGTCAGAAAAGTAGCACAGAATTCAAGGTAACATTTTGTTAAAAAATCAAACATTTCTTTCATTTTAATCTATAAAATGATGAGAATTTGACTTTGTCAGAGCATATTAGTTGAAGTAAATATTCTTTGGACCTAAAAATGCAAAGAAATGAAGGTCTTTTACAGGGACTATTTATAATTCTGTAGTTAGGAGTTCTTAAAAAACAAGAGTGTGCTTCACTTATATTCTAATTAATATTGAAGACAGGAAGGATGGATTCCAGATAAAAAATGTGTCTGCTGCTGATAAAATGAAGTGAGAACTCTCATGATGAGAAAGGTCAGCCGTGGAAAAGAAAGTCATTATTTTCTTTGCCTGATTGAGCCACAAGTACTTAATAGGTTTTGACCATTTTTACAATTGATTATTGTTGATATTATTGCTTGATTGAATTAGTTGAAGTTCCTTAAAGAAAAAAAACCAAACAATTCTGATCAAAACAATTAAAATGTTGTGCACTACAGCTTAGATAAGTGTCTCAGTCAGTTTGAGATGACAAATTAGCATAAAGAAAGTACACAAGAACAACGTTTTAGCATTGACATGTTCTTAACACTGCGAAAATAAAAGTGCTGTACAGCTCTCCTTTAATCCAATCCTGTAAATCCAGTTCATAATAATGAACATCTGAATTTAAGCTAAAATTATATCAGGTGGCATTATTAGGTGGCAAAAGTCCCCTTAAAGGACCACGCTTCCGAACACCCCGTGCCGTGTGTGTCTGCGAGTGTGACATAAAAAAAAAATAAATAAATAAATAAAAAGCGGCTTATATTGTTTCAGTAAATCCGAAATTATGGACACTCTGTGGGAGTACTTGTAGCTGCCATGCCAAATTTACAGCTTTGCACGACGCAGTAACAGATACAGTAGGGGTGAAAACTACTATTTCCACATGAGGAATAACAATAATTACAGAGAAATATAGTGAGAGGGAGCAGCAGAGAAAGAGCGGCCCGTGTTGAGAGAGGAGCGCAGTGTTACTGTAATTATAAGTCTGAAAGCCGGCGCCTTTTTGCAGCCGATTCCATCTGAGCAAACACTGGCGCTGCGGAGGAACTCCAATCTCGTTGATCTAAGAATTCTAATTGAGAGAACAGCAGAAGCTCCACAGATGGTGCAACATGCAAACACATTGCAGAGTAATTAGAAAAAGAGCTTCTTCTTCTTTCTTTTTTTTTTTTTTTCAGGCCCCCTTCTCTTCTCATTTTCACGGGTGTTGCAGAAGACTGTTTCCCCAAAAAATCTGAAGTGGATGAAGGGGATGGAAGAAATGAGACTCGGAGGAGGGATCAGTTGGAAGTGAGAGTGAGTGGGGTGGGGTTTCATTGAACTCGCCCGTGTCTTCCATTCATCCTCACTATAGATCACATTCATGAGCCCCGACTCAACTCAAGAAACCAGCGTTTGGTCTTTTCATGCATTTCTGTGGTGGTTTGTGAGTTTGTTTGTGTCAGTCTGAATTAGCTGTTCTCTTCTATGCAGTCATTTTGGATATTCTCGCCATCATCATGATCATCATGATCATCTTCAGAGACCTCTTGATCCTTTCATGGTCGATCTCATCACATCATTGATCACCTGCTCAGTATTTTAGCCCTTTTTAAAACTCTATGTGAGATAGTTTAAAGTTATCTAACAATCGAAAGTTCTGGGAGCTGAAAAGCAGAAATGCCGCAGATGCTCCGAATAAACACAAACACTTTCTCACCTTGTGTGTTTTGCTGCTGGCGAAGACTGTCATCTCTACAGCTGTTCAACATCAGTTTGCAGACAACTTTTATGCATAATACAATACAGCGTGATATCAAATCAACACAAAAAAATTGTACTGAATGCCTTTCTTTCCCCCCTACGTCTACCACTCACTTCAAATCCCGACCTTGGGCGACAAACTTTTACTGCACCCTAATGTTCTATTAATTTAGCTGTAATTACCCCGCATGCAGCATGGAGCATGAGGAGAGCAGCTTGGAACAGACAGAGAAACACCGGGTGGGTGGGAGCGTGGTGGGGGGTGGGGAGGTGGAGACGAATGGCAGAGGACTCCCCGCTGCTGAACTCCACTTTTGGAAAGAGGCGCCGACTGTCGGCCGAGGAGGAGGGCAGAGGCTGAGAGGAGGGAGGACAGCAACGGGAGTCAATTGGACTTTGATTTGTGGACCAGAAGCAAAGGTGGAAGATAAAACAGGGCGAGACAGATTAACTACTGTGAGGGAGGCGAACTTGGCGAGCTGGATGAGCGCGTGGTGTTTTTAAACACATTAAAAGAGCAGGAGGATGAGGGGAAGTTGTGAGAGTAACAGTCACGGAGCGTCTACCTGTTTGCTCTGGACTTTTACAATGCTGGTCTATAAAACAGTATGTATTAATAAATATCCAGTATGTAATGAGGTTTGTGGGTTTTTGTGTCAAAAATAAACAAGCATGTTCAATAAATAATGATGAAGAAACATTTAAGCCCTTTATTGAAAAAAATTGAAAAATATTAGATATTAATAAATTTTAAGACTCAAGAGACAGTGTTACCTTTGAATACTTTCATATTTGGATGAAAAAAAACAGTTTACATCATTCATCTAGTATCAAAGGATATGATTCTCAGCCAACAAGTAAATAAGCCCAGTTCAATGTTCCTTGATGATGAGGAGCAGTGAAAACCGATTTACAGTGTTCATCCACAGCTTCTGCCCGATGCTCTTTAGCTCGTTTCTTTTCGACTCACACGTTATCTGTGCCTTAAATGAGCTGTTCATTGACTAATTCCAGGATAAAATAGCTTCCCAACAGGTCATCATGTCACAGTTCACAAAATCTTTAAATGTAGATAAAACAAGGGATCCTGACTTAGAACATTTCAAACTGTCTTTATGGGCAGCTATGTGGATGTGGTTTGTGGTTTTTATGGGAGTTGTTTTCTTGCTTAGATAGTGCGAAAGCCTGAAGTATTTCTGTATAATGTTCTAAAATTCTAGAAACACCTTAGAAGCAGCAATAATAAAATATCTCCTTATGCAACGTATGGATTAAAACAACAAGGGAAAATCACAATATTGTTTGGGCAACCAAAGTGAAACCATTCTTAAGCATTTAAAACTGATGTTATTCTCCAGAATGTGTATCTCCATGGAGTCTGCTGACAGCTTCTCTCTTGCCTCAGATTTGTGGCGATACACACACCAACAACTGGCAGCGGCCCAGTTCAACAGGCTTCCCGTTCTGGCCACATTTCTGAGGCTGGCGACGTTTGGTATTTCGGGAGGAAAGCTGTTGCTCACTTCACTTTCAGAGTTTAGTTGGGATGCGATTCATATTGGTAGTGTTGGCTGAAAATCTGCATGTCAACAGTGGTGACTTCTGACCACTGTTACTTAACTTTCTGTCTGCATAATAAATGCTAAATGAGGTACACGATGATAGTTGGGTGTTTAGATTGCAGTAGAAGGGGTTCGATGTGTCACTGGTTTGGAGAAGCAGGTCTCTTCATTCAATTAAACATTTTACTATGAGACATCAGGATTTTTGCTTTGGGAATTTTGCATTTATCTTGTGGTAATGTGGCTTTTGTGTGTGCAATGTCATTTTTGTATTATTTTCTAACCTGCCTGGTAAAATAAAGCAACATAAAAACAAATAAAAATGTGTATCAGTGTTGTGGGTTTTGTCTGTATGGTGGGTTTTCCATCCCTGCTGTCATTTTTTATCAGTCCTTTAGATTTTAATCTTTAGATTATGCATTAATTTTGCAGTTTTTGCATTCGCGTCAGGACTTTTGCATTCATGCTTTCACTTTTTTCTTTGCGTTGTGACTTTAGCTTTTGTCTTGTGACCTTTGGAATACTGAAATAAAGTTATGTCCAAGTTTAATATTTCTCTAAAAGTGTTTTTGATATATACAAAGAGACAACCTGAAGACATATTTTACAATCAGCCTCCGGTTATTACTGCCGTTGAGATTAAAAAGAAAACAAACAGAAAAGCATGTTTTGCTGCTTTTCCACACAGCAAATAAAATCAGAAAGGAGCATATTTCCTTGTCAGTTCAAATGTGTTACGGACATGCAAATTTCGGACCATAATCTCTTTAACAGCAGACAGTATTTGACTGAGAACACAATAGATAACTGAAACTGACCTATTTTTCAACAGATTATTCCCAAAGTGGTGGGTTTTCCAAAAACCGTCTTTTCCAGCGTGGGGCTGTGTGTCTGCAGCTGGCTCTGCGAGGTGCAGCTTGAGTGAACGGAGTGTGTCGCTCGACAGAGGAAATTAGATTGTCCTTAAACATTAAAAAAAAAAAAGAAAAAAAAAACGGCAAAGGCAGAGTTGAGCAAATGCTTCCATTCATGTCTCCTCTTGGTGCAGAGAGAGAAAAAATCATTGTTATGCAGGAAAGACTGCGTTGGACAAAGCAGCCAACAGAGGGACTTGATAAGCACTGCACAAGAGTCTCCGAAAAGACGCTGCTAAATGTTTGATGGGGTACTGGAGCAAATTTGGTGGGGTAGAAGTGAAGGAGCTCTGTTGGCTTCAAAAAGGAAAGGTAGAAATGACCTGAAAGCTTCCAGTGGAGACTTGAGAACAGATGGGACTGACTGATTCACTCGGGGACGACTTGTCCAGCTCTCGTACAAAGGGAAATAAATCTCTTCTTCTTTTTCAGTGGAAACAGACATCAGTCCCACGGGGGCTGCTGATTTCCATCATTGATGAGACGATCTCTCTCCCACTCTTTGTATCATCCTCTTATTCTCCGTCAACTCTCCCACATCTCATGCCTTCCCACCCACTTCCTGAACGCTTCCACCTGTCCATCTTCAGGTCCTTCATTTGTCACTCCTGACTGTACCTTAACCCCCCCATTCTGTTTTACTTTTTCTTTCATGATGCCTCCCGTCCTCCCCTTGCTCCCCTCCTCCTTCTACCTCTCTGCCTTCCTCTCTTATGATGTATTTAGCATTCAAGGCCTCTCACTGCTGCATCACAGGCGTGTTTGTTTCACTGCGCTGCAAAGAGAGAAAAAGATGCGATTCCTCCAGGGAGGGAGAGAGAGAGAAAAAAAAAAAGATTCAATATGCCTTCAAGCTGCAAGGAGTAATGCAGCTGCACACAGGTGGGAGCCTCAAACGCTCAAAATTGCACCTTTGCCCACAAAAACGGGATGCAAATGCATACAGTGGAGACGACACGCACGCTTCTCATTACGAAGCACAACATGCACTAATTACACCACAACGCTCATCCACTGCTAATGCACGCTGCCATTTGACTCCGACTCTTAGCCGCAGTTCAGCATCCCGCACAATTAACCCCCCTCTCCTCCAGTCATTTACATGTCAAATATGGAGGGCAGATTTCCTCAATCTGTGCCGTGTGCTCAAAGAGACACAGGTCAACGAGCTAATGAAGGGCCCTTGCTCCCTTCATGTCGGAGTTAAGGACTTTAAATCCTCCGCAGCTTATTAGAGGACTGTACACAACGCATATTAACATATTCCAATTACAAGCAAATTATCAAGACATTAAGCGCATAAGGAACCCGTGTTTACTGAATTGGGACAAACTGGGTCATATTTGGTTGTCTTTAGATGCCTGCGCCGACACAGAGGACGCGTTTACTGTGCTCGAAGCCCTCCGGCTCTGTTCTACTGCAACACTGTCCCCCGACGGAGCCTTAACCTGCAGGGCGACTGGCGAGCACACACACAAACACAGGCACAAGCCACAAACACCCCCTCAAAAAAGAGAGGAAAAACAACAACACCAAAACAAACAGTCACACCAACACAGAGCCAAGCTGTTGTAATTAAAAGAAGAGGGCTCTGTGGAGCCGACAGAGGCTATCTGAGGAGGAAGGGGAGGCGGGAATACTCCACCCGCTCGGCCTAAGGGCTCCCACTAATTACTTATCATTGACAAAGATGAGCGGAGCTCTAAAGTGGTGAATGTTGTCCGAAACGGTCATCCTCAGTGAACCAGACAGTCCGCCATTCGGTTCAAGGATGAAGCGCGCCGACTTGGGAAACAGATTAAGATGCCATATGTTTGTGTAACTTGGAGATAGTTAGTTCAGAATCTGCTGTAAACAGTGAAATTTGCCTGTCCATCATTTGAATAATAAAAATGGCATGCAAACCAGTTTTGTCTCAAAGCTCCATTACAACATCAGAAAGATGAAATCATCAGAAATATAATTCCAGAAAGGTTAAGACAAAGCGTAAAATAACTTCCAACACTCATAAACACATAAGTCAATAATCTGATTGCCATGGGAATATCTATTGGTGAAATCTTGCATACTGCTGCCCTTTGCGTTCCCCCTTCTGCTAACCTGATGTTGGAACGTGACGTCAACCACGCCGTGCGTTCCAACGATCCCATTAAACACCAAAATGCCCTTACTGTCACTTTTGGCTGACTTTCACCATGTTTCCACTGACAAAACTCCCAAATTCACCCAGCATGTGACATGTGGAACCAGGGAGGAGACCTGCCGCATGCTAATGTGAAGGATAGATCAACGTCCATCCTCCCTCCAGGAAAATCGCATTATCAATTGTTGCTATGTTCCCCTGGCGAACCTGCAGCCTGCGACTATAAAATCAGCGAGGAGATGGACGAGGGCCGATATGTTGTTCTGCAGGGCTGCTTTCAGGTGACTGAGTGGGCCGTATTCTGTGATCCACAGGAGAAGACATGTCGCGCGATCTATAGCCTCTCCATGACATTCTCATGGAGCAGAAAAGCACCACATCAGTCCTAAACGCTCCCCAGGAAGTCAGCCCTGCCTCTGGCCATCAGGCAGTACAACACCTCCATCTGACTTTTATCGTTTCGCTTTCGATTCTCCATCAACAGAGCACCTTCACCGCAAATATTCCACCCTGGAGTTGTGTACATTTTCAGATTTTTAATTCATTTGGGCAAAACACACAACGTGACAGATGTTGGAGGGAGTAAAAACCACTTCTCAATGTTAAAACTCAAACAACTTATGAGATTTTATTTTATTTTTGGAAAACAGGTTTTTCAGTTGGGTACAAGTTCTGAATGATTGCATTGGTTTTTTTAAGTATATTCAAATAGAAAAAAGAACATTCTCGCGTTCTCATAATATATCGAGATCCTAAATTAAACATAGTAAACTGCATTCTCATGCAAAAAACTAGGTGATAAACTAAGACTAATATCACGAGTAGTATGAGAGTTCTGCATGCATTAGACCAGCAGTAATGGTCCAATGCAGCAGGCAGCAATAAAAAATGTATTTATGTCTAGTTTCCCACCGGGGGTGCACTTTACTATTCCAGTGTGTGTTGAATCAGTTCAGGTGGTCAGGATTACTACACAGATGTAGAAATGATTCTACATTAAAGAGGATTTCAAGAAACAAGTTATGCTGACCATTACATGAACTCGCCGTTTTATTTTATTTTTGGAGTTCCTGTAACATGTGGGCAAATGTTCATGCTTTTGAGGAAGTAAATAGTGAAGCACACAGTGAACTGAGGCTGGATACTGGTGAAATTTCAGGATTGAGTAGAGTAGTAGTACTTTATTTGTGTTGTTCTGTCTTTATTTCGACACGTAACTTTTTTTAAAATAATAAAGTAATAACCGTGTTGCACTAAAACAAAGCCAGGAGTTCTCGCTATTTATAGCTAATTATTCTATTATTTACTGTGCAATCTGAGTTAAAGTGAGGGGTAGAACATTATCGAATGAAATGTCTCTTCACAATAGTACTTTCCATAATGTTAACATAATACAATCATATTGTAAACGCAATCAACAAATTAATAATTTCACATATGAATTGTTCTATAAGTATAAACTCCTCCCAGTGTTTTTTGTGATGTGGTGCACACGTCCAATATCCCATTTTCATGAAGCAAACGAGCAAAACTGATTCTCAGTGTAAGTCTGTAGATCAGCCTGAATGTTCAGAGCACTCTTTGGTACAGAAGACGCCAGAAACACAGTTTCTCTCCTTCAGTCGTTATTTGGCTATCTCCTTTCATCGCAAGCATCAACGAAGGAGCTTTCGCTTTGCTCGCCTGTTTATTCTACAAATGACGCTTGGCTTTAATCTCTGGAACTGATCCCAATCTTTTCTGCAATCAACCAAAGGTCTTGTTCTACAAGGTCACAAGCCAAACCTGGTAGGAGTAGCCGCTTTCTGAATCCTCCGGCTGATACAATCTTTGCGATTACTCCATAATCGCCCTGTGGAAACTGTCAATCACCCTAAAAATATCAAATCTGGCTCTGAACACATCCCCTCACCTGACCTCTTTTCAGCTCAAGCACACTCGAAGCGCTCTCATCTCATCCCATATCTGCCGGAAATTTTTCCTTCTTGAAGCGAGAGCAAACGGAGATCGGGTTCTGCTGCACGGGAACGAGGCCTGGAAGATGACGGAGGGCGCACGCTCTCTAAAGGTGACTGCTTAGAAGGTGTTCAACAAACAAAGGATTTGCTATTTCAGTTTCATCCCTTGCAGAGGGTGTTAGAGCTGAACTCTGGATTGTCAGGATACAAGTTAGTCTTTCAAACACCTGTGAGAAACAGACTTTTGAAATAATGTGTTCATTTACATACACCCTGCACAGTGGTGTCAAAGTCACATTGGACTGGAAGGGATAAGAGATTGTTTGTTTTTTTGTTTCCAGCTTATAAAGAAAAGCCATTTATTTGTCTATAGTCAAGAAATTAGGTTACTTTGTTTTGAGCGATCCACAAAAACAGGCACTAACATGCAGGGTAAGATATCGACATGTGAAGCTCTACATCAGTTCCAAATATCCCAATAATCATTTGGATCGATTGCCATGAAATTAAAAGAGACTCCAATTCCCTTCAGGATGACTGGCAATTAATTAGGTTGATCTCTTAACTTTTCATACTGTGCCATGATCAGGCATTTGGTTCGAGGCCTAATTCCTGCAATAAGCTATAGACAGTGGTGTTAGATTGATTTTAAAATAACCAATAATCTGCTTAAGTGCGGCTGAACACAGCCAATTTGGATCCTCTTCTTTTGTGACATAATCGAGTAAATGTGGCTGACTACAGAGAGAGGCGCTTCGGCACCGGGGCGCTTCGGTAAATCTGAACATCTTTCAAAGAAGAGCGTCGAAGCCGCTCAAGAGGGGCCGCGAGTATTCTGAAACACATGGAAGATCTCAAGAGGGTTGTGACATTTTCCCTTTTTTACAGCCATCCTCACCTCATTACGCTGTGAAAGATGGTAAAATGATGGTAAAATTTGAATTTATTATACAAATTAAATTTGTCAAAAGTGGGGACTGTTAAAATTTTAATAATTTCAAAATCCTCACAAAAGTAAGGTGGATTTGTGACTCTGAGAAACCCATCATTTACTCCAGCAAGAACAAGGACAACTTGTCAAATCTTGAAAACGAAAATGTTAAATATTCGTCCCTCCATCCAAATAGATTTCAAAGCATACATTTTTAATTATTTATTTTTGCCTATTTTGGCCATTTACATTATATTGTTGTCTTTTGAAAAAGATGGAATTCCTACCTATGGAAAGCAGTTTGGAACAGCATCAGGCTAGCTTATGACATTTTACTTCTTCTCATTACTATTAAATTGTCTTGTGCCATCACCTCAGAAATGAGATCTTTCAGGCTGTCGATACATTTGAGACGAGTCTCCAATGAATCGAAATCAATCATTTTGCTTGAACATAAGACCTGAGTATTTATACAGTCTCCAAGAACCCCGCAAACTTTAAATGATCTGATCAGATTGAACAGGCTTTAAAACTGTAGTTTTCCAAAGAGAGAAAGAAACGTGACTTCCATAGTAATCACATCAGAACAAAAAGCTTCAAGTTGGAGCTACAAAAAGTATAAAAAGAATGCGGATTAACATGTAGACATTTTATAAATGATGCACTTGACTGGATTAATTCAAGGTAATTTTTCCAATAATAGTAGAAAGTAACATTTGGATACAGACCAATAGGGCTTGTTAGGAGAAGACAAACAGAACGAGTGTGGAACTGACAGTGGGACGAGACTGTTTGGAGCACAGGGGTCAAACACATTTTGAGAGGCCACTCAACAGCTAAAATGCCATCTTGAATGTGCCGGACCAGTGAAACAGTGCCATGATAACCTTTGAAAATAGATTTAAAGTGTTCTGTGGCACATTGGATAAGTAATGGAAACGTCTATATTTTCACAAAGCAAAAGAATTACCTACTACCACAAACGACAACAATCTCAACACAAAGCCAATTTAAGGAAACCTTGTGGTGCAAAAACCTCTCCTGTAGCTGTTACATTATTCATGCTTTTAACAGACACAACCCTGACAGCATGGCTTTGAGGTGAGGCGAACGCTCGTTTTCCTGGCAGTGATCTCAGTGTTGTGTCTGTTACTTCAAAAAAAAAAAAAAAAAATTGCTTCAAAAAGCCAGTATTTCTTTAAAACGTTTGTAATTTGCCTGATAGTTTCAGCAGGCCAGTTGGAAAACTCTTCTTTTGGCCCACAGGCCTTATGTTCGACACCCCCTTGCTTGAGGACCAAACCTCAACGCCTGCAGATCTGAAGCCATCAGTTCCAAATTGAAACTAAACACCCAGGAATGGCCTTGTTCACAAGGACCATCCAATATTAATGAAAATCCCTTCGAGGAATTGCTCAAAAATGTAGTTAAAGGTTATGGAATGGTCTGAAAAATCCCAGATTACATTTCCAGATTACACCACCACCCACTGCAAGACTGAGAGAAGAATATCACACACATTTTTTTTTTTTTTTTGTGGATACAGTGATAAATAAAAAAGAGACAATGTTTGAACATACATCTACTGATTACTGAGTGTAACCAACCACTTCAACCAACATCAACACCACACATGTTCTCCATTTTCATGTGTAAATAAAACAAAAAAAAACGAGCCAAGGGAACGACTGCATTATGTAAGGCGCGTATACTGTGAGCCTATGCTTTATTATGCAACTCTTTGGCAAGGCACTGGCGCAGCAGGGCCATATGTGCCCTCGTCCAGTTGGACCACGGAATAGCTCTAAACGGCGCTGATCTTCTGCCAGAGTGAGACGGAGAGCGGATCACTCAGTTACATGAAGATGGCGCGAACGGCCCGTTTATGGGGCGGCGCAGGTTTTAGGAGCTGGCCTGTGAATCAATTTTAAAGCCCCCACTTAAAAGTTGTGTGTCACTGGTCTCGTTCAGAAGCAAACTGGCAGCGGAGTGCAGTTAAAAAGCCCCCCAGGTCAGCGAAGACATTTATTTCAGACACTTAACCTATGAAGGAGCCTATCTAATAGAGCTAATAAAGACATACGACAGAGAGCGACTGAAACAACAAGCCTCGCTCAGTGGAATCTAACGTCATTTAGCAAACACATTCTTTTAACTATTCCAACACACCATATTTACGACCGATTTAATAAACAGCTGCTTTACATGAATTTGGCACGGACCTAATTCATTCACATGGTTATTGAAGCCATGACTGTTTCATTGTCTGGTTGAGAAGGGCACACACTGGCTTTATGCCTCTGCAGACACACACATGGAAGTCAGAGTAGACCTACACAAAGAGGTGGGGGTTCTGGATTAACATGGGGCGCAGCGGCTTACAGAGCAGCTGATGTATACAAATTTCAACCGTACATGAGAGAGAGGGAGGAACGAAAGCCAAAAATCTCGAGCTGCGAGACACAAGACTAATGCGAACATGAGCTCAGTTTCACTCATATCAGCTTCTCGTTCCACACTGGCTTTCAGTTTGAAAATGAAAATGCATAGAAGTTCACGTGATCGCTGTTTCCCCAACAGGCTCACTGGATAACACAAAGGGAGATAACCACGTCAGATCATGACCCACCATCCTGGGAGGAAAGTTTAAAGCTCTGTATTTCTGTTCACAGGCTGTTAGTCACGAGCCCAAAGTCCAGGGTCAAAGGTGATGACAGGGATGTAGACCGACTAATAAAGTGAGATTTCTACCTTTACTTCTACATACCAGAATTGTCACCCTCATTATTACTCCTCAGGAGTTGATCTCACATTCCATTTCTAATCACTCGTCAGTGAAAAACGGTTCAAGACTCTGTTGGACACATCCATGTGAAAACGACAAAAACACAATGCAGGTGGGGTCTTGACTCAGCCCACGAAGATTCCTACATCAATGAATGAATCTCACTTACAACAAAGTACAAGAACACAGCTTTGATTTCAGGAATACAGGGACCACATGGAATGGAAGTTCCTGGACACGGCGTACGCCCACACCTACAGCTCGAACTTATTTACATACAGATTACTCAATTATGCATGAATGAAGAGAAACGGTGACTTAAATTAAGTTTTTATGAGGTATTCACACAATGACAATGTGAAAAGCTAAAAAAAAAAAATTCATGGCAGGGCCCCTTTAAAGGTGGGCCAAACAAAATCAGTGAGGAGGCAGAGGTACATTGTCTAAACTAATAGGCATAACAGCTGGATCTTTTACAGTTTAAAAATATATACAACATAAAATATCTGTACTTTAGCTACAAGTCTACCAACAAGACATATTCTGTTTCAGTTCAGTGGTCAAGTGAAATTATAGAAGTAGCGCGTGTGTGTGAGGATGTTTTGACACAAGATGGATGCCAGACAATTTCCACAAATGCATAAAGGATATAAGAAACAACTTAATGTTCAAATGGAGACACATTAGGTCAAGATGACACAATTATCAAAATAAGTACACCTTTAAACTAGATTGAGTAAAAAGTAAATCCATGACTGTGATCCAATGGGAGATCTTTTTTTCCCCCCCCAGCATGTGTGTGTTTGTTGTGTCTCCTTTGCTGGATAACAAGCTGTGGAGCTGTGTCATTAGCAGCCCTCACGGCGTGCCGCTCAGCTGAGCAGCGTTCGACGGCCTCACTGATTAGTCATACGGAGGTGTGTGTTACCGAGAGTGTGTGTTTATCGCTCCCGCCACACTTAATATGTCTGTATTGCACAAAGTTCACAAAGAAAGCTGTCACAAATGTCAGCTTTCTGTAGGGAAAGAAAAAAATGCCACGCTCGTATTTTATGTTTTTAATCCAGCTGACACGTTTCCTCTGACGACAGTTATTCCATTGTAGATTTGGGGCCCATTCATACAGTAAGGATTTCACATTTTGAGAGTCTGTTTACATGACAATGGTGCTCAGAGATACTGTAAACGCAAACAGCCCCCAAGGTGGAACTGTCTGGAAACACGAGGGTGCCAGCTCGTAGCCTGGCACACTGACTACTGCATATCATTTTCCGTGTCCCCGCCATTTCTTCAGCATTCATTTTCTTGAATTTATATAGCCTGCTGAACATTGCAGCTTTGCTTCCTGCTAAATCTATAGCTGACGCAGCTTTTGTGAGCATATACTTCAGTATTAGGCCTTTGGGACTTTTCATATGTTCAGTAAATCGATCGAGTTTTTCCCACATGCCTCGTAAAAAGGAAAAAAAGAGAACAAGAGGGAGAGAACTGCACTGTAGCAGCCCGTTAACGCGGCACTGACAGATCGAACAGACTCGTTTTTATAGGCTGATGAAATCACTTTCATTTCCCTTCACAATTACTGCTGAAGTGCCGTCGAGCAGGATGCTGCTGCTCACTCATGCCAACCATTTCATAGGATCAGGAACTGTGAAAAACGTGGTATCCAGCAGGTGTAAGAGTGCGACTCGCCCAGGGAGGACAGGTTCTGTTCATTCTGAACACATCAATGAGGCAAAAACATCACTACACTTCTTCACCCGATGACCAATAACTGACCTTTCGAGAGCTTTTATTCCCCTAAAATTACCTTAATGTATTAAGTAAAGGTGAGACTGCCAACGATAACAAGCTCTGGAATTAAAGACCAAAACGCAAAGTAACAGCAGAGACTTTGCCAAAAGCACCAGTGGGTAAAAAGATCTATTCAAAGCCTTTGCATTACCATCTCTTTAAAACGTTCTTTTTTCAGAATGAAACATTTGTGTGTTGTGAGTCATTTTGAATCTCACCTGAAGCTGAATATGTAAAACTGTCTCTGAACATGCAAGTGCTCTGCTTCCTGTTGGTATAAACCAGTTACTGCATTTATATGGCGCTCGCACTCGCGTGCCTTGTTAAATCAAGATTAACTTAATGGAGATACAGTGTGGCTTTTGCTTCTAATGTTCCACTGGCCTGCAATTATTATGATTTCTAAATGCCAACTATCGAGTGATACAGTGCTGCAATAATCTCCAGCGCAGTCCTCCGGTCTGTAATGTACAGATAATGGCATAGCCTTGGATCGGTGATAGTCTGGATGTAAGTGATAATATGGAGGTCTAATTAAAGTTCCATGACCTAAGGAAGCTCATCTTTCAGTGAAGTTTTCCCAGTCTTGGTGAAAGGTTTACTGGGTGCAGCAAAGCGGAAGCAACTCTTAAAATAAGATTCTATGCAGATGATGGGGTGATATTAGTTCTGTAAGGCCAGGCAAGGCTCTGTAAGGTAAGACTGAACAAAGTGTTTTGCACACAAAAAACAAAGTAAAACTAAGCACATTAAGTTAAAGATAAGGCTTAAGTCCCTCTTTAGATGAAAAATATTTCAAGGGACAATGCATGATTTTGGCAGTTGTGTGAAATTGCTCTATCTTTCTTTCTTTTTTGTTATTGCACTATTGGTCATCTCACACCCATCTCTTTGAATACATTTCTTTGTGGGGCAGAATTTTGCCCAATATTTGTTTTTTTCGTTTTTTTTTTTTTTTTTTTTTTTAGCAAAATGTGAAGTGAGCGTTTCTCCCATGAAAAGTAAATTTGCAAGGCCAAAAGCACTACGAGTATTTACAAACTCAGGTTATAAATGTGACATATTGATGAACATCATCTGTACTTCAATGACTGTACTGGACTGTGAAGCTATGGAAGGCGATGAACTGTCACCAAACCATTTGACAACATGATCAAACAGGGATTAAAGATTACAACCACTTGGCATTATTGTAAAATGTTATTTAATTTATTAGTTTATTTTGCAAAAAAAAAAAAAAAAAAAGAAAGAAAAAGTAATGTCCATGTCACTTATTAAATTCTGGAGCAAAACTGGTTCAACATCATCTGAGATGCCAACTGTGTCAAAAAAGCTTTGACCGAAGAGCAACAAATCGCTTCTGTAAACTGAAAATAACCAATATGTCAATTCCACAGATCAAACTCAGAATGAACAGTGTTTCTTTTTGTCTTTTTGTACTTTTAACTGGAGAGTGAAATATAAAGTCATAAAAGGACAATTTCCAGTCAATAAGTAGCCCAATGCATTTACCAAAGAAAAAAGCCTTACCTTTTAAAGATCATTTTTACCTCTCCACAATAATTTATACATAAATATACATGCAAACAAGTTCGCACAGAGCCTGGAGCTAAAACTAAATGCTGTAATTGCTAACAAAACCTGAGAGACCCGACACTATCTGACCAGAGAAAGTGATGATGAAAGAAATGAAAAGAAACGAGCATGTGGTTGGAAAGACAAACACATACCCGTGCACGCTCAGACTAACATGCAAAGATGGCATGTTTGCATGCTGATGAATAGCTAGAGGGTGCAAACTGCTCAAATGTCGAACAGCTCTGCCACTTCGGTGCCGGGGGAGTGAAGTGTTTTGGTGGCTGTCGACAAATGCGGCGTGCCGCTCATCTATTTGTCATTTGGGACAGCATCAATTGGAGCCACTGTGGAGGCTTCAGCTGATTTAAAGCGACAGATACACAAGGCCGGCATATCCATCACCGTGGGAGTGTCCGGCACTCACTGACTCCCAAATTACCACCCCATTTGGTTGCCCTGCCCTCCACACCGGCCCGCGCTATCACCCGCTGATCTATGGCTTGCCAAGAAAAGCCAAACAAGGTGTCATCTTGCCAGGACAAATAGGCAACAACAGGCTTGAGGGCAGGCGGTAATCCTTCTAACATGCTTCAACCGTGTGGTGCGAGGGAATTCATTTTATTGTGCCCACAAGCTACTGTACGAGCTGTACTCCTGAGCTCATATATTATTTCTTTCTTTTTCCTCTCTTCTCGCCCTCTTTTCTCACTCCTGCTTTTGAACTGAGTCACAAGGTACAAAAGTGAACGGCCTTGGCCCGCTGGGAGTGAGAAGAGAAACAGTCAAATAAAGTCGTTTCCTGACCCCAGGTTGGATTTGTTCGATTTTGCAAACACGGTAAAGCAGGAGAAGGAAAACAGCATATTACAGGAAGTTTCACGGCATTTAGCAACTCCAGCCTCACCTTGCTGAGCTGACTGGCCGGCGAGCCGCTGTTGTTGACGGTGTGGCATTTGAAGTTGAGCAACGATTCCCCTGCGGTTTCCTTGTCGGGTTGAGAATGGCCGCCGGTCAGAGGCGAGGAGGCGAGCGGCGCAGAGGGGCGCTGGAGAGCCGTGCAGGACAAACCCAGGAAGTTTGACGGGCGAATCAGAAAGGCCTCCAGAGCAATGTTTGCAGACACCTGAGGGAGGAACAGTGAGAGAAGGGACATTTCAAGCCTCTTACAAAAAAAAAAAAGTGCCATGGCTAGGTTGTTCAGCCCTTTTCTGGCAATTCTTCAATATATTTTCAAGTGAAAAAGTAAAACTTTGTTGCATTTTGGGTCTCCGCGCTCAACAGAACTTGTTGAAAACACTTGAACTCCATCTCCATGTAAATGAGGTAAAACGCAACTTTTGGAAAACACTGCTACAGCGCACCATAGCCGTCGCAACTTCTTCTGCACTTGTGATAGTAGATGGATAATAACAGCAATTCCTCCAGAGCATCATGACAGCCTCACCCGTGATAGCAACCAAACTTATCATTTGAATGTTAGTGCACTCACCATTGTTACTGTTTATAGCCTGTTATTCTTTGTGCATGTCTGTATGGTTTCATTATCTTTCACTTTTGGCCCAACATGCAATCTACATTGTTTCAGTATATCTGTTGTTTTCAAATGTTGCCATGTAAACGTGAAACTTTTCTAAAAGAAAAACGCAAAAAATGAACATTTTATCTTAAAACATTTTGTAACATAAGCAAATACTGTCAGCTGAGACACGAAAAGAATACATGGGTCAAGAGTTCAGAAGACTTTCTCTCCAAACTCTGAAACATTCCAGTGAAGCCAACACTGGCGGACACACAAACATGCAAAGGAGGTGCGTTTCCCCTGCTGTAGATTCTAGAAAGTGTCTCATTTTCATTTGCTTTGACATTTGAAAATCTGACTTCGACCACCTCCGAGCCCTCTGTGATTTCTTCGTGTTTGTTGTCCGGAAACAAACTGAACTTCATATTTTTCTCGCTTAACCTGAAACCCTTTACATGCCATTTGTTCCACACTTTTAATATTTTCCTAAGTCCTCTCTTCCTCTGGTGTTTTTGGCGTCAGTCCCAACCTGTACCCGAGGCAAATCACACACTGAATAATTCAGAAGTCAGGGCACGGGAACAGATTTGTTTCTTATTTTGTCTGAGAAACAAATCTGATCAACATCAGGAATGTGAAAGTGTTAAGACTGTTTATTATATTTTTTTTTCTTCATTAGATTGGACTTTTTTTATTTTTTTTTTTTTTAAGAAAAGTCTGTTTGTACAAAAAGTACCTTTACATTTAATAGAGAAGATATCCTAAGTCCAACATTTAAAGATCAGGAGAATAATCAGTCCTGGCCTGCTCCGTCTATCAGTCATTTAGCCGAGGCTTTCATTCCCAGTGGCAGCAGAAAGGACAAAAATACAGACAAAAGTAAGAGGAAACAAAAAAAGGAAGCAATTTACCCTCCTCTTGCTTTATTCTACTTATCTGCGTGAGCCAAATTAACTTCTCATTATTCTAAGCTGCAAGAAAAAAGGTAAAGCTTGGGGACATTTAGCGAGATAATCAACCTCCGCCCTGAGTGAGCGCGGCCTTGTGTGTGTGTGGGCGCCGCACTTCAGCAGTACCTTGGAGATGACCTGGTTGTCGCCGGTCAGAGCCAGGTCGGCGATGCGCTCCACGCACTGCACGATGCGCGTGCACGCCCTGGCCTCGTTCTGGGCCATCCACAAGATGTGCTCCTCCACCAGCATCATGTTGCTGGCGATGTCTGATATGTAGTCGCCCAGCTGAAGAGAGGCACACGCAGAGATGTTTGCAGAATGGAAATGCGATCTCACAAAAAAAAAAAGCGTTGCGTACGAGGCAGACACGCATGCAGGGAGGCAGATTCATCATGCACATCAATCATATCCACAACAACGGGCACATTTATAATCTCCAGTCAGAATTGTGAGGGAGGCAATGGTGGCTTCATTCATTATAGGGAGATTTAATTTAGATTAGCAGCTCCAATGGGGTATAATCGCTTCCTTGGGATGGCAGTTCTCTATTTACTTACTGTACTTTTCATTGTTGCTTCATTTGACTGTTCTTTATTGGATGAATGAGGGTGGTCTCGTCAGCATTGCTGAGGAATGATAAAACTCTAAGTATCTCCTAATAATATCTCCTCCCGAGTGACCCATGATGAGTAATTGCACAAGCGAGAGCTAATATTGATTCTTTTCACTGACTGAGCTCGACACCCTTCGCCTTGCACAACCTGACCTTCAGCGCGACGCAAAGTTAGGGGGAAAAGCCCTCTCCTGGAGTTCACTCAAGGTAAAATGAAAGTGTATATATGTATGACTTGTCCAAAAAGAGATGCGTCTTCATAACCACAGCCTCCATTCAGGCTGCCCGCCGCCATTCGCAAGAGGAAATCACACGGGGTGAAAAGCTAAGCTGTCTGGAATTGATTGAAGGATTGAACTCAGAGGGATGGCGTGATGTCGTGTCCTTTGATTCAGCATCGTTCAGTCCGGTGAGGAGTTTTTGAAAAGCTGCTGTCAACACTATACTAGCTAGTAAACCAAACCTGAAAGTGAGTGTAAACCTGATATTGTTAAGATGAGATTTATTTGTTCTGTATAAATGTGGAAACGCACCGATACCAGTATCAGAGAGCAGGTCTGACACTCTTCAGGATATCATACTCACAAAACGATCCCAGACTACGTGATACCATGTTTCACCAACGTCACCCACAGGTACACAAGACATCACGAGCGATGCCAGCGGTTTGGAGATTCATTAATATTAATGAGCAACAAAAGTAAGACAGACTGTAAATGATGTTCTGCCAAAACATCAAGAGGAGGCGAAAGCAAGTTCATACAACAACAGAAACTTCATCATCAGAGAGAGTTGGCCCGGCAGAGTTAGCCTGATGTCGCTCGTTAGTTTGAATGCTCAGGAGGATTTCACTCCAAGACGTGCTACATGCTAAAGTGTTTCGGGGCTCACACACCAGTGATGAGACATGCTCCACGTGATTAAAATAGCAATGATACCCTCATTAACAGAGAGCCGGAGCGTATGGCGGTCCCTCAGCCTACAGCACACACAGGGCGGTGCGTCGTGTTTCTACTTCTCCACTGCGCAGTACGTGCCGGTGCAGTTTGGTTTGGTTTGTCGTACCAAACGCATTTGTTGTATGGAGGCAATATAATCCAAAACAATAGGAAACATTCCTTCAGCTGGTCCCCCATGAGTTTTTTTTTTTGTTTTTTTTTCTACACATTTTCTGTGTTATATCATATCCCTTCTTAGATCTTGCAATAATTTCTGAATCTCTTTCACTCTTCTTCTATAACAGCTCTGGCTTTATGACAGATCATCTTCCATGCCTTCTTTGTTTTTTTTTTTGTTTTTTTGACGTATTTGTTGTAATGCTCTAATTTCTTCCACCACAACCCTGACTTTTTGGGTTTCAAGCAGGGGATTTAAGGAAAAAGATCCCACTGGGATAACTGGCTTGTGGCGGCCAAGTATTCATAGCGACAATGTTTTTTGATCCTCAGTGTCGGCTCTTCCTATCACTATGAAGCAGAATCCACCAGGCACCCACTAACAGGAACATGAGCCAAGCTTAGAGGGTCGTGAGACGGGCTGGTTTTACCCCTCTGCAGCAGTAATCATCCAACTCCATAGTAAGACATTTACATTGGCAAACATAAGCAATAAACAAAACACATAGAATTGATATGAATACTGTGTGTGCCTCATGTCACTCCTGTTTGAGCAACACTGCAAAGAATTTCCTCCTGAAATTAATGAAGCATTTCTATTCTGTTCTATTCTAGTTGATCATCCACAAAGCAAAACAAAATAAAACCAGAACTGCTATTTAAATGTGTGGTCATTTGATCAAGATTCACAAAGATGTGAAATACAAGATAATAAATCAAACTGTATTCATAACAAAATCATCTGATCGTATAGTACTTTTTAATGATTCATTTGACACAGAAGGGAGATAAGGGATGCCTGAAAACCAAAATGGCAAATCAAGGCCTCGTTCTGGGCAGTGTATTCCAAGAAGAGCCTTTCCAACTGAAAGCGCTCAGTCAAGTCTGACTGACACACATATTTTTAGATTTGCTGTGGATTATGCTTTTCTGAAGATATAATTAACTCTGAAGTCCACTGAGAATTAGACGCCCAAATGTTGGCTCAGTAATCCTCAAAAGAAAGTTCTCCTCAGAACTTCAGAACACTTCAAAGAGATCATGCTGGTTCTGGTTTTCTAGTGTCTAACTGAGTCAGTGGTAGTTCCTAACTAGAGATGTCCCACTGTAAAAAAAAAAAAAAAGAATATCAGTCAGTATCGACAGCATCTGTGATGAATTCCTAGATTAATTCAATTCTTAGATTTCCTTTACAAAAGCATTCTGCACGTCCATACTTCATCTCAACTGCTTTGTTGTTCTTCTCGTCACTTATAAACTATTTTTTTCCAGAACAGATGAGACGCCAAGTACTGCGAGTGTGTCTTCAGTTAATAACAGATGATTAACTCAAATCAAAACAATGTGAGTGCACCATCATTTGATATCCTGCTAACTAATTAACTCATTAAACTGACCCGCGGTGTGCTGACAGCTCAGGTAACGTGTGACAGAAACACACCAATAATACAGAGATGAGCTCATTGTTAACAGTTTCTAATCATCCATCCATTCATGCATATCTTAAATACGACAATTTTTATTTTTCATTATCAAGTAAGATACTCATCTCATTTTTAATGAAGTAACTCATAACTGGACTGAAACTAGCATTTGATGTAGGAGGTAATAAATGTTTAACTTTTTCACTGGAAAATGGGCCTTAAGGTGATCGGTTACTAATCGTCCTCGTTATGTTGGACCACACATATTGAATGGCATCCTCCCAATAAAACATGTCATTAAATGTTAATTTGAATTGGAAAGGATTTTTATTAATATGTTGTCATTTGTGTTTTAAAAAGATGATTGATTTTAACCTAAAAGGATGAGATTTCGACATAAAGCAGATACACAGAAATTGATTATGTGGAAGACAAACAGAGTAGAAATGGCTGGAAAGTACTGATGAGTAAGTGGGAAGGGGGTAATTTAAAAATGGTGAATGACGTCTGAGAGCAGCAGAACTGGTTCGGACAGAAATGAAAGTAAACTATGTCACAGTGATGCAGGCAGATTCAAAGCATCCCAATTTATGCTTTATCTTTTGGACCCAGCCAATTGAAACGTCTTTTTAATGGCTATTTTCCATTTTCACACGATGAAGACAATCAGAGCCATTATTCTTTTTTTTTTTTTTTTTTTTTTTTTTTTTTATTGTTCATTTAACTTTTTTAACTTCATTAAAAACATTGAACTTCTTCCTTTAAAAAGCAAGCTTTACTTGTCCCACCTCTGGTTGTTAAGTGTATGACTGACGCTTAATGAACTGTCGCATTGCTGCTGGCTCATCCGTGTTATAGTGACTGCAAAATTCATGTAATGCAGAGATGTCTCCTCCTGTTTTCGATCCTGTCCTGACTCCTGAGTTCTTTTTTTCCCTCCGATTTCTCTGTCTTCAAGAATGGTGAATGCAGACTTTCTAACCCACCAGTTTACCAAGAAACATCCAGCACTTCTAACATAAAGATAACAAATTAGACCATGATACATGTAAAGAAACAATAGTATTTCTAATTTCTAAGACTCTGCCATCTGCCCAGTGCGCTGACAAAGCCTTCCGGCACCCCCATCTCCTCCACCTCCACCACCAACAGCCCCACTGAGCATCGACAGGCACAATGGAAGCTAATATTACTAATAGCTTTCCAAATAAAGAGCAGCCAATTGTATCAAAGAGTGAAAATCCACTTGTTGAAACCTTTTTCCTTTATTGAAATTGATTTGAGTCAGGGGTGTCAAAAACATTCTAGTTCAGGGGATAACTTCATCTTGAGTGGGCTGGAGAAGTGAAACAGTGCCATAGTAACCTTTAAATTTAAGCCAGAGTTTTCCTGTGTTGTGGCGAGTGATCAAAAGGTCTATAATTTTCACAAAATCAAATAATTACAACCAAAACTGACTCCAATCTCAACATAAAATCAATTTTAATAAAATCTTCAGATGCAAAATACAGTGAAGTCTCAGATCAGGTCTCAGGAAAAAAAAATCACTGTTTTCTCTGTTCAACACTTACATCTTTCCGCTTCCCCACGAGCCTCGTCAGCCTCTCCACCAGGTGGGTGACGAAGATCACGTCCATGACGTCGGTGAAGTGCGCCGCCCTGCTTGTGAAGGCCACCAACTGCTGGCCCAGCGGCTGAGCGTTGGTGACGTTGATGGGAATCTGAAATAAGAAGCAACAAGCATTTTTTTTTTTTTTTTTTTGTGTTGTAATGTCCCTGAGTGAGGATGATCACACAGCCCACTGTCGCCGTTCAGCAGCATCAAACAGTCAGCGCGATGAATAATGAATCCCGCTCACGCCGCCTGATGCCACTCATGTAGCTTTGAGAAGTTCAGTACATTAACGTGTTGTGGTAATCCCATGAGAGGAGCGGAATAAAGCGGCTTGTTGTCAGTCATATTGCATTATGTATACCAAGACCTACATGCACAGATCTGCAAATACCTGCAGGCTACAGATCAAACAACGGGGTGTGTTTCAGTTTTCAAGCTTAATCAAATCATTAAATTGTCTTTTGAAAATAAGGGAGGTTGTGGGGGAAAAAAAAAAAACAACATTGGTTCAGATGAGATGAATTGATGTAAAATAAAGACGGTGCTTTGCGGAGGGAACCTGGGTGAGCTCGTGCAGCACGCGGGTCGACTCGCTGGCGTACGGACACTGGGTGTAGTCCTCCTCGGCCCAGCGCCCGGTCCGGTCGCAGCTCCGCCACGCCTTCTTCTCCCTCTGGCCCGGCGCGTGAGGGGGAGCGCCTCCGCCGCCGCCGCCGCCTGACGGGTGGGGGGCGGAGCCAAAGGTGGCGGGAGCGCAGGGCTGGAAGGCCAGGATGCCTGCCAGAGTCTTTGGCCACCTGCCAAAATAGAAACGTCTGTGAATTACGGAGAAGGATGTGAGTTTAGAAATCGACGCTCGCTGCACCAGATGGCAATTTCATACTCCCTTTACTTAGGAAAGTATTCATTTACATAAATGATTTACAGCTAAGTGTAATTATTTTCTCGAGACTTGATTGTGTGACGACTTCGAACTTAATTATCATTATTTACAAACTTTAATAATAAACTTTGCCTTTTATTTTTTTATATCCCACTAAAACAAACCTCCTTGAGGTAAATGACACTGACGACAATTACATTAATTAAAATATTTACTGCAGGAGCGTGAAGCACAATTTAGTTCAGGGGTCAAAAACAGCCCAATTCCATCCTGGTAAAATACTAGTGTCATATTTTCAGTCAATATCTGTAATTCTATCCATATGCAGTCAGGTCGTGAAGTCTTGAGCATCGCTCAGAGGAGTTGCACTTCTTCCCTCCATTATTCCTCGGTGCGTTTCGGGTGCATCAACAAAAAACTCATTCTCAAATGTGAGCTGACACATTTACACATTAATGCTTTTTGCTCATTCTTTTGCTCTGTCCCAAAGATTGATGTTGATCTAATGAAACAAAGAAATGAGTTGGATCATTATAACCAGTAACGCTCGATCCTGTCATTTGTGGATTTTAGCCAAACTTATTCATGATGTTTAGGTGATTCTCTCCGCAGTGTTTGAATCTGGTAGTGGCAAGTTGCACAACTTTTTGAAATGGTCTGATAAAAGAAGGGCACTCAAGAGTTCTGCAAATTTAAGAAAGAAATGTGATTTTTGAAAACACGATTTTTACGAATATCTTCAACTTAGGGACTATAATAAGAGGGAAATTGAGCCAGATTCTTCCAGAGAGTTAAACAATGTGATTCAAATTGAAAGCATATAGATAAAAGAAAGAACGAAAAAAACATCAATATGAAAGAAATGTCAGAATTGTTACATTATGTCAAAATTAATAAAACAGACACATAATTACACATATTACAGTGAAATGGAAAAAACAAGCTTCTGGTCTAATATGTGGGAAACACACCATTCAAACACTAACTCAAGAATTTCAGTGGAATTCTTCTGGAAGAATCTGGTCCGCTTATTAATTATGCCAAAAATAAAAAGAAAGCCATCCTATTGATAACAGGTGTGCTGGCAAAACTGTAGACTTGCTGATGTGGATGATTCTCATGTGTTTTAAAAATGGCAGAAAATAAACATTTTTTGGGGGGGGAAAGTGAGGAATGAAGATAAATATTTGGATATGAAATCCTCAGGAGATACTTGGTCCTATTGGTTTTTCTACGCTAACTCCCTGAAGGAGCAGGCCAACAGAACAACAAATATCTGGTGAAAACATCATTATTTGCAAGCAAGAAAACAATCGGTTGGTCGGAAATTGGTGTAAAGAAACGCCACCAACAAACGACGTGTGGCTCAAGATTGTGGATTTGGATAAGATTGCTTTCTAATGAATATTTAACCGGGAATAAAAAGGATGGTATGACAGGAAATAGAAAACTCCATGGAAGGATGTTTACTTGAAGCAGAACCATGAGCCTCTAGAGCGGAGCAGAATACTGTCAAAAAGTGTCGTTTTCATGGCATTGCTAAGTTCACTGGACTCTCCTCTGAAGCAAGAAAGGAGAGGGTCAGGTCCAGAACTGTTCTGCTGACCAGGATATGAACGGCACCAGGGACGTTTTGCGGGCAAATGGGTGATTTTTTTTAATTTTCTGGCTTTTGTCGGTTAGTGTTTTGGTAAAGCAAAGCTCATTTAGGTGAAAAAAAAAAAAAAACCCTCATGGTCCACAACATTTCCCAGATAGTAAATTAACTCCAGGGTTTGTTATCTGACACTGTTATGGATTAAAAGGTCTTCGGGATCTGCAGCCGAGGGAAACCGGTGTTTGCATGCCGATCAATATGAGAGGAGAAACATGTGTCTCATGGATTGTGCTATTGCGCTTAAGGCAGCGTCAAAAAAACGACCATGGAATAGAAGCCGAGGTGAATGCTTAATGTGGAAACACTTTGGACGTCTTCTAAATTAAAATGAAGGAGCACGGCACTCGGGAGGCAAGTAATCTGTTGTGAGGGTAGAGACCTGCCATCCCTCGGCCCCGCCTCCCCCGCCCCCCCCCTCCCCGCATCGCTCGCCGTCCACGCCGCTGCCGCAGCAGCTACTTAGTAATAAATGGCGTTAATTTCGCCCCCAACAAAAAGGGGGCCTCATTTTCCAGCCCATTACTCCAGTGCTCCGGCAGAAACAAAGCCTCGCTGCTCGCCGCACTGGAAGCGGGCTGTAAAGTACAGAGGCTACAAAGGAGGGTACACGACAACAGCACACCCACCGGGGAGGAGAAGCAGAGGGGGGCGTGTGTGTGTGTGTGTCTGTGTGTGTGTGTGTGCGCTTCGAGGTTTCAAGGTGGTCACACAGTGGAGGACGGAGAAAAGGAGGATAAATGGAGGTCATAGGGATGTGTAGTGTTTGTGCCTCTTTTTATCTGAAACCTGAGTCATGGGAACACAAGCTCTGTTTTTTTGTTTTTTTATTTATTTTTTAATAGTCCTGATGAAAAGCTGGACCGCACTCAGTCATAATGTGTGGGGGAGTTTCTCCGGCTCATATCCAATTATTATTAAAATATATGAAGTGTCCACACTCCACTGTAGTGTACACACTCGGCTGTGGTGTGCGACAGTTAATGAGCCAAAGCCCGGTGCAGGGTGGACCAGGTGTGAGGCGCCGGCGAGAAGCAGGCCGGGCTGCACCGTACGCGGAGGGATAATCACAGAGAGCGCCTGCACTCTGATTATAGCGATAATTTTCATACCGCGTTCCCTGCAACCGGCAATATTTCTGGTGAATTAAATTACAGTGCGGTTAAACTAATGCCTGATGCCGACTTTGAAAACCAGTCATTACTGTCCATTACCATCAGTTACACTAGTTGGGACATGAAAGTGTGCTTGAGATTCTCAGACGTGGTGTATTCAGAAGTGGTGAAGGAAAAGTACGATATGTTTGAAAAATCGGCTTATTTGCTTATTTTGAGCTGAAGAGACAGTCACAAACACAGACCTGACTCAAGGGAGAATATAATGTTAAATTTTTCTTTTTCTTCTCTTTTCTGGAGCTCAAAGTATCTTTTAAAGAGTTATAAATCAAACCAAATTCATGCAGCTCTTCAGATTATCCGCTATAAACAAGCTGATCAACCAAAGCATCAATACTTCCAATACTACATTTTTCAGTTTAATGTTTTCAAATTGATTCTCATGAAAATATGATTTTTTTTTCCCCTTGAATGTAGTTACTATTCATGACTTTTCTACAACACGTCAATGATACCAGGGATTGCTTGACTTGGCGTCGGATCAGCAAGGAGATTACTGGTGTCAGACATCACAAGTTTTAGCCTGGAGGTTTTCCAGTCCCTCTAATGGCACTGAGCCCATCTGATCCGAACGAAAGCTCCGATTTATTCCGCGATTATGTGAACAAGCTAAGTCCCACCCTATTCAGACAACTGGCTCACTCACGCATTGTCATCTCTTCCTGTGTGTTCCCAACGAGAAATATGTACTTGTAAATAAATTTACTGACACTTTTTAAAGGTCTTTGTAAAAAATTGGGACAGGACTATGCCTAATTATCTTCAATCCCCCCCTGGTGGCTGACTATGGTAATGCAAATGAGCCATGCTTTCCAACTGGTACCCAACCTTTTTTTTACGTGTGTAATTATATGGAAGTGGCTAATAAATATTAATATGGACATAACATTAATTATCCTATGACATTTTTTGTTCTTTAGCTCACCCACCCACCAGTGAGTCCAACCGGCCTGCGAGATGAAATGTGTCAGCTGACATGAACTGCACCACCAGGGGCGCACTTTAGTCTGTATGTGGCGAGTCAGTTCAGAAAATCAGGATTACGCCTCAGACAAAGAAATGTGTCTACATTAGTGACCATTTCTGCAATTTCACAAGTTATTGTGATCATAATTTGAACTAATAACTTTATTTTTTTTGTTCCAGCTACATTTGACTGAATGTTTCATGCCTTTGAAGATGTAAATAGAGTAAAAAATAAATAAATTCACTGTGATCTGTAAACTGTAAAGCTCATGGTGACCTGAGGCAGAATATTGTAAAACTATAGGTCTGACATGTGATATATTAATACTTTGATGCACTGAAACAAAGATTTAGAGTTCTCGTTAATTGTATACCAAAATGCACCAAAATCAGTCTCACACCCCTAAACTGATTACATTTAATGTTTTTACAGTGGACTGATTTTTGGAGGGGCACTGGAAAACAGGTTTGGAAATGAACATTTTTTGGATGTGAAACCAGTTTAATATTTCATTTGTTTGAAGACTCAAATGAACAAATTCTTGAGTTCAGCTAAAGGTCCAGGTGAGCAACTCTGTTGTGCAAAAGACGTCAGCTGAATTTAAAATCATGACAAATCAATAATCATCATCCTCATTTACCTCTGTTCAGTGTCAGTGAAGCAGCATGCTGGAGCAGACACCTGAGCCATCACGGCTGAGCGCACGGCGCCGTGCACAGCGCTGTGCGCTATGCGGCCGATCTGGGTGACTCACCTGAAGTCACCCTTGTTGTTGGTGACTCTGTCAGCAGGGCAGTACGGCGCTGATGTCTCAACCACCACTATTTCCATATGCTGAGAGGCGTTGCCACGGGAACTGGTCACCAGGCACTCCCAGACGCCGGCGACGGCCACATCGATGTTGGAGAGGACGACCTCGCTGGAGAAGGAGAGGAGAGGCGGAAAATTACAGGTGTCTGCTTTTGTAACTGCAGAGCCTGTGTTGGTAATTTGATCCCCGATGTCTCTCCTGTGTTCTGAATTGAAACTTGGCCTCACATTTAAGGTCAAACGTAGTTTTAGGATTAGTTCTGTGTTAGGTTTGATTTTTTTGTTAAGGCCGCTTTGGATTATTTCTGGATGAGGCTGAGGGTTTAAGTTTAGGAAACAGCAGGAAGGGTTAAGGTCAGAGGGAAGATCTCAAGAATTGTGCAGTCAGCCGGGTTCAAAGACGTCGGTGCACTTGCACGCTTCACGCAATGTAATTCATTGGAGAGGCTCTTGCACGCGTATAAGGACGTGGCAGCTTAAAATGTTGGCTGTGACTTAAAATGATCATTACTCATGCTTATCTTTTACCACTGTGTCACAGCGATTCCTATCTGAATGGAAAACGCCTGATTAGACAAAGGATGGTGAAGCAGTGACAAAGAGCCAATGCAGGCCATTTGCCAAAGCGACTAATCTTGAGGATTTTGCTCCGTATAAGACAAAAAAAAAAAGAAAAAAAAAGAAAAAGAAAAGCCGATGGAGATTGCTAAGCAACGGGCATAATCACCATGGAAATACTACCCCCTTGACAAATGCCAACTGTTTCATTTCTCAACACAATCCCGCTGTAGTCACAATCACACTTTGCTTTGTGTTGACCTGAAATGCATTTTTCTCTGCGGTTAATTAAGCTGTGGGAGTTCACAGTGTAAACCGTGTCACTGTATGCCTAACACAGTGCAAGGGTACCCACAAATGGAAGTTAGTCAGCAGTGAAGTGTTGGACAACAGATCGGAATGTTGGAAAGTCTGGAGCTCTGGTCAGTTGTCTCAGCTGTCTTACAGTCAAAACGTTGCAGGTCAAATCTCCCATCATGCAATGTCCACATGCACTCAGGTTTATGGGTCCTTGAGCAAGACAGTAATCTCCAAACTGAGCAGCCATCCCCACTGGGGAACATGACTATCAATGCGGACCCCTTCTGGACTGAAGAAGCCTTTCCATAGGTGGAATCTGTCATCACTTCTTCAGGATTCTCTCACAGGAATGTTATTATTGCAAATAGCTGAAGCAGAAAAACAGAACCAAGCAATCAAAATTTTAATGAAATCAAATTTTAGAGAATAATCCTAATACATCCTCAGATCATTGAGCCCTCCCTTTTCTCATGTCGAAATTCAAACTCAGTGTTCCGCCTTAAGCGCAGTATACAAAGCAATACAGACAGCCGTTTGACGACAGTTCTACGGGACATAGTGAGCAGAAATAGAATGACTCAACTGATACTAAGGATTCCTAAGTTTGCAAAGAAATGTTGTGATGAAACTGTGGCTTTCTACTGCTGCTCCTCGCTGGTTCAAGGCTCCTGAAAACTTTGGTTATTTATTAACGAGTGGTTATTCGACTCACTGTTGCCTTTTCATCGTTTTAAACTACTCCAGCGATTCTCCACTGACCTCTGGCATCAAGAAAGCATTTTGGCCTGGAGAACTGCTGCTCACTGGATATTTTATATTTATCAAAACATTCTCAGTAAACCCCAGAGATGGATGTGCATGAAATTCTTAGTAACTTTTGAAATACTCAGACCAGCATTTCTGGCACCGGCAACCATTTTCAAAGTCACTTAACGATTCCTTGAATACTCCGTTTAAACTTCAGCAGTCCAGTTTGAGTATCTATACAGAAATAAATCCACTACGGGCAAATTTACATACCAGTCTGTTTAGCAGTGAACAGCACATCTAGGTGCAAACGGGACATAAAGAGAAAGACAACCAGAGAAAAGTGCAGACAATAAGACTTGTCACTGCTGCACCCGTACGTAATGAATCTCTGCCTCCTTTACAATAAACGGCTTCTGACTGCTATAAAAACACCGTTCCAAACAGATGGCTCTGCTCTTCCACTCTGACACATAAACCATCTTCCTCACTGCTGATGCTTCACATCCAGGAAACCAACGTGTCACAGACACACTTGTTTTTTTTTTTGTTTGTTTTTGTTGTTGTGTGGCTCTGCTCATTTGATGTGAGTCTGTGTGTGTGAATACTTGAATGTGACTGAATGACTGAAGTGTGTCAGGAATGCTGGAGATGTAAAAAAAAAAAAAAAAACACTGTGAGGGAGGTTTTTTTTAACATTCAGACTACTTTACAGGAGTTATGCCACGCCTTTGATTGTGCAACCCGTTAACATGAATAAAAAACACAATATAACGTTGCCTTGAATACTAATAACTAAAATACTAATTCATTAACACAACACACTCAACAACTGGCTGTGGAATTTGGTTTATTTATATCACTTCTGTAGCTTCATTCTTAGTCGTATCAGATAAAAGAGACCATTATCACATTTTCTTCACATCAGAAGCTCAATGAGACCAGCTCTATAAATGCATCCTCATTGTGTGCTGCTTTATCTAACTCAGCTCAGCTGTAATGTACGTTTTCGAACCAAAACTCATACATGCACAGGAAGAATTTGCAAACTTCTACCATGCCCTGACTTAAACCAAAGATCTCCTCACTGTGAGGCAAAAGCACTAACCTCTAAAACAGTGTGACGTTTGGGCAAAATCATGAAGACCAGCTGACAGATAGAGACTGATAATTCAACGATAAAATAAGCAGAGATCAAACTGCTTTTTCCAGATCTACCTTTCAGCCACAGAGCGAAAAGGTCAGGTTCCAAAAAAGATGAACCATTTTGACATCAGGTCATGTTGTAAAATGGTGAAACAGGGAAAACCTTTAGCGCTGAAGTTTGTATTTGAGACTTAACTTTCAAAGAAACCTGAACTGTTAATCTCACCGGTGAGCAGAAAGCCAATCACAGAAAGGCTGTCAATCCAGACACATTTTAAACCATCTTCTAACACTGAGGACACTTTCAGCTCCAGTGTCAATACTGGATTTTTACTTTATTCAAAACACTTACCGTAATTAACATTTTGACTCAATAAATTAAATTTAAAAAAAATGTCAGTGATTTAAGAAAAGCAGTTATTATCAGCAGGTCTAATTCCTGAAGCACAGTGGGTGTGTGGTTGTGGCACACTTCCTCCAAACTGTGAAAAGCACAGAGCATAACAGGAGTACTCGCTATTACTCCCCATTACTGTGATTGATCAGAAAAAAGAAAAAAAAATCTGCAAACAGACTAGAAAATAATGTAATGATAAACAGTGCATGCTTTTGCATTTCCCTCTTTAGACCTGGATGTGGTTGTGGATTTCACACAAGCTTTGCTACAATAACTTGCATCTGCTTACTCTGACTTATTCACAATTTGCTTGGTGGTTTGGCCATATTGGAGAATTCTGTGGGTCATTTTTCACCCACGGACCTTATGTTTGCCACCCTCCAGTTGATGCAGAAACATTTCAAGATCATCTCCTGCCTGTTCAGTAACAGGAGCGAAACAGAAGTTAAAGGCCGCCGCCACGATGAGGCACCAAACTGACACATGACGTTGCTCTGATGACTTTGGGTGGTGTTGGTGGGGGTGGAGGTGGTGGTGGTGGGGGGGGGGGGGGGGGGGGGGGGGGTATGAAAATGAATAGTCCCGATTTCATCTTCTGTGTTCCACTAAAGCTCTCATTTCTGATTGCTTTTTCTAAAACGCCCTAAATCAGATTTGAACGCTTGACTTGGGATGATGACATTCGGGGGCTCCGGAACAAGTGAGGATGTGCAGCCGTGGAAATCCACGTGCTGACTTCTGCATCACCACTGCTGTAGAAAAGGCTTGCTTTTTTTTCTTTTTTTACTGGTGTTTTTATTTAGACTAGCATAATTATTTAACAGTTTGGAGAGGATCTTTCTGAAACATTCCTGAAATACTACAGCACGACTTGCTACAGTAAGATTTAAAGCCTGATCGTTGACACAGCAGCTCATTGTGTCTCATACACATTCTTTCAGTCACCGAGTCTCATCCTCCACCTCCTCTTTAAAACAATATCCGTCCTAAATTGAAACCTTCTGGGCCCGGCTCCGGCTTTCAGTCCGTCTCTCCAGCTGCAGGAGTTACGTAACGAGGACGTGCGCCGCCTGAGAGCCTAATCGAAACAGATAATGCAGATAAAGTATTGGGAGGCCCGTTGGTCATGCTTATCACACTTACTGGCACAGGACTGGTGTTACATGGAGGCTGCAGTAATTCACAGCGGACGATTCAAGCTGCGGGTTTGATGAAACGGTTTTGCACCAGGTAATGAAATTGGAGCTCCAACATACAAAGTCAAGAAGGCAGCAAATTGTTCATTGACTTTACAAAACAGCGGCTGGCAGATACAGTGTTCTTCCCTCTGTGGGTGTCAAAAAAAAGGAGGATGATTTGCAGAAGATCTGAACGAATTTCAACCAATTAAAAGCCTGAAGTCAGTTTTCATGACGGAATGGGAAAGCAGTTGACTTCACCGACTGAACAGTAGGATACTATATTCAAAAAAAACAATGAAAGAAATGAGAAGAAACTATTTTATTCTTCATTTAGAGACATACGGTCACACAGTGGTAAACTCTTGTCTCATAGTGTGAAGGTCGTGGTTTGAGTACAGGTCTTCCTATGTGGAGTTTGCATGTTTTCCCATGTGTGCGTGAGTTTTAACCGGGTTTACAATACGGATGGCGAGGACACAGACATTCCTATGGACATCTGACAAAGCTGGATTTCTATTACAGTAAATAAACTCTTAAACTACCAGGTACTAGTAAAATATGGACTGGGATTGATGAAGCTCTGGAGGCAAACTTTATTCCTCAACTCACGCACCTTTGGAGATGTTTTCAAAAAAATGTAAACTAACCCCCAACATGCCACAAAATTTTTCCATTTTCATTTGAAAGTGTGTAAACGGGCCCTAAAGTTCCCGTCGTTGAGGTTGTGACTGTCTGTGTTCGGCGGCGGAGTCAAAATAATACAGGACAGGAAATGATTGCAGAATTTTCTGTTAATTAAAATACAGGTAATTCTTTTTAACCCCGTTTTCTCTGTAAAGACGAACAACAGATGTAAACCACTCTGAATGAGAGGCGGCATCCTCTGTGTGGCGTCTGCTGAGCTTCCTGTTTGGGTTTAGGGGCCCCACTGAAGTGTCGATTCATGTTTAGATAAATGGCGGATTTCATTTTCTCCGCCCCAATGGCAATACAATTTTAGATAAATAAACACATGCTGGAATACGGTTTGACAGGGGTCTGAAAGCTGCAGCTCCGGAGCCGTACGCAGCACTTTAGCCCCTCTGTGGTGATTTCTTGTCGCTTTCACAAAAATACAATCAAACAGACAGTTATTTTTATTTCATCTTTGAAAGGGCCTCTTATCTTGCAGTCTCAGGACAAAAGCGTGACAATGAAAGAGTGTTTGGAGATGTCATGGACTATGGCGTTGTGTGTGCAAACTTTTTTCCCCACAAAGAGCCACATAAAAAAAAATAAATAAAAAATACCAACACCAAGGACGAGAATTTTCTGCACTGAATTACTGTCTTGCATTTGATTCAACAATCTTGATTAACTGTGTTATTTTGAGAAGTTACCATGTTCAAGACAACATTGATTAACAAACGCAAATTTTATTTGGAAACACTGGAAAAACTACAAGATTTTTTTCTGATGTTTTCTTTTTTTCACTGACCACCCCCGCTGATGCCTCATATAATGGTGCAACTGTGTGATTACGTGCATGCGAGTGTGTGACAGAGAGCTGCGACGCTCCCCTCGAAGCATGAATAGTCTGCAGAAGGGACAGTTACATCATCGCTGAAATTTTGCCAACTGTCTGAATGCTGGGAAATACCCCCGACACACACACACACACACACACACACACACACACACACACAAACCCTCTCTCTCCCCCTGCAACTCGTTGCAAACTTCAGCACAGCAGCCTGAACACACACACACACACACACACACGCCCACGGTGAGCTGCTGCTAAAAGAGGATGTCACCCAGCAGCACGGTCCAGTTTCCAGCAGAAAAAAAAGGAAAAAAAGGAAAAGAAGAAGGTCATCTTCACATAATTAACATGATGGAAAAATCACCCCACTTGGAGGAAATCAGTGGGGCAGGGGAACACATACGTCACACACAAAGCGCTGACCTACATCCACGGTAACACTGCGCCATTGTAGAGCGGCTCCCCGAGGACTCATTAGGAACATTTATGCCAGCACGCTGATATTTGACAAATTGTTTACATAATGTTGCATATGAGACGGCAAACTTCCAATCTGTCCCCGCTCGCCATCAAAATCTCCAAAAGCTGCAATGCTTTAAATCAAACTGTGGCTTGTGTTTTTTTTCCCCCACAGTGAGCGGAGGCGGTGAAGTCATATTCACATTTCCTGTTCTCAACATTTACAGCTGAAAAAAAAGAGCAATTTAAACACCAACTGCAGAAACATTGGGTTAAGCTGAGCATGATGAATAAATAAAAATGGCATTACATTGTGCCCGTCATTCAAAAGGCTAGCGAAATAGCACAGGATACATAAATGTTACAAAAACGGAGGTATTTTTTGCTGAAGATGTGTGCGTTTCTAGAAGAGCACTGACAGTCGCATCACATTTTGTCCGAGAAAAAATTTCAGAAGAAACCGATGAAGTTTTGAACCATGTGGTGATAAATTATGCAAATCAAAGATTGTAACAATTGAATATGAGTTTCTTTGCATAAGAGCTTAACATTCTCCGGTTACAAAAACCAAGACCGAAAACCAAAGTTGGCTGTTACTGTATCTTTGAGGTTTTTGTCGCCACGCCAGACTTGATTGCACCATGGAAACCACTGCATTGACTCAGGAACACTAGTAAAAGCGAGGGATGCCTCAATGCTGACACCAGTACTGGGTGTCGGGTTCGATACTGCACAGCGTACTCGGAAAAGATTCTGGGGAGGTATCAGCAAGTGACTAAAGGTTAGCACTGTACTTATGCTCCTCTAGAAATGAAGCGGTATTAGTCCATGACTGTATCGACAAATTGCAATTTATTCTGCGAATGCAAAGAAGAAACCAGACGTTGATATGAATTTCATTTACATTAAACCTTTGGACCCAGGATTATTCAAGGTATACTGAGTTAAATCAAACAATTGAGGCTTTTATAACTCAAATATCCAAATGTCATCAGAAAATGAAAAAATGCAACATCTATTAAAAAAAAAAAAAAAAAAAGGCTGCTGTCATCAAATTGAAAATACATCTATGAAAAAATATCCCATTTATTCAAGAAATTGCCGTTGTTCTACTGCCAGTTGTAAATTCCTAAACGTGGGAGAAAATGACTTGTCACATTTGTATTCTGTTTGTAATTTACATTTCACCCAATGTCCCCACACGTGCTTACTATGCAGACACACACAATCACATACGGTGGTATAATTCACTTTGATATAATCAGCAAGCTATTCCCAATGAAGAGGCATCAAATTACCTTAACCCACTCGGCCCATTTGTCTGCACGGTGCGTATTGTGGAGCGCTCAGAAATTACTCTTCAGCTTATTCTTCATTGAGTGAAAGTTGCCTGCAGTACAGCATTGAGCCTAGAGGAAGAACTCGTGTGGACTTAATCAAATTTGTATTGTTAGACCACTGATGGTGGAAAGCTAATAAACCGATGGCTGGATTTAAAGATGGAAATTGAGGGGGAAGCAGCAATGATTGCAACGGAAACAGAGTTTTAAGAAAACAGTGTAGAATGTCACGATATGTGAGAGGAATACAGACTGAATAAAATAAATCAAAGATGGTTTAAAAGAAAGAATTAAGTGCTGATTTAAAAAAAAAAAAAAAAAAAAAATCTCACCTTCCTCTGCCTTCAGAGATATTACCAAGCCAGGTTGCTCATTTTGTACAAGATTAGCCTGATTAAAAATGGAGAGGATTAAGAAAGATGCATCCATAGTGTCTGGTAGCTACAGGGCTGCAAAATGTTTGATTAATGAATCATGAATCACTGGCTGGTCCCACTGCTGCTGCTGCTCGCGTAGCTGGTGCTTGCAGTTTGGCCGGGCACCATTACTCAGCAGGAGTTTGGCCCACATCGCCGCGGCGCCGCGGCCTCGTGGGGCCTGTTTCTCTGCTGCTGCTCACTGTGAGCAATGTAAACGGAGATTATGAAACAGTCTTATCAGCCCACCTGCACCAGTAAATAAAGGAGCTGTAATGATGAGAGTGAGAGGGTGGTGAGAGAAAGACATGGAACAAAAATCTACCATGGATGGATAACCGCCTGTCTGATATTTTATAGGTCCCTTTGTTTTGTTTTAACAAGCCATCATGGACTCCAATATTGGACATGTTCGTCCATTGATCACTGGGGTCCAACTCCAGTTGAGAATAACCTATTTCCTGTATGTTAAATTTAAATAATATGTAATTCAAGAACTCCAATCAGGTTTATTTCAGCTAATAAAACATCTTCTCTCACCTTGGAGAAATTCTGAAAGCTACAGGCCACTGCAGGTCAGGAACAAAAGCTGCCGCTTTGATAACGCTCTGAGTCGGTCTTCAGATTGTTGAGTGAGAACATCTTTGTGATACTCACACATCAGCTTTCACGATGAAATATTTATTTACCTCTGATTGTGTCTCACTCACTAACAGATGCCTTGATAAACAGATAATCAATGTTGTTTACTTCCCCGGCAGTGGAGATGACGGTAAAGCTAACTGCTGTATGTTTCTAAATGCTACGCCTGTTTTAATCAGGAAAAAATTTGCAAAAGAGAGATGACATTTGGAAGATAAACAGTGACGCAGCCTAAAGCAGGACAAAGCAAAATTCAAGAAAATAGAAAATAGCAGCAGAGCTTTTCAGGGTTCACCTTCAGAGAGGTCACTTCGCAGAGGTTTTGGCATCTCTGCTTAGATTGCTGCAACACTGTGCGACAAATCCAAACGAGGGCTTTAAGCCGCGCGCTAAAGCCTGTGTACTCAGTCTTTCCCCTCTGATGGGGCATGCAGGGCGAGGCTCACTGACTCAGAGGACATTTATCCAAGGTGAACAACACCAACACGGCCCGCGATGACTAATGTACGCTCTGTCGTGGCTAAACAAGCATTGACAGCATCTGGCATGTCAAAGGCCAAACATTCAGGTTCCCCCCCCCCCCCAAATGTACCGTTAGCTGCACCAGCACTCATTTTCCCCACGCGACTCTCTTAACACATATAATTTAAGATACAGCAAAGGGTGAAGGGTGAAGTTCAGCCCACGCACAGCAGACTGTTTTTCTTGGACCAGACTGTGGTGCACGCTCATCAGCTATGGAAATTACGTCTGCTCTTCACAGGTTTGTTTTTTTCCCTCTCTTTTCTTTCTTTCGTCCCTAAAAGAGAAAGACATTCTCAGATGCCAAGAGAAACATGTTCCAGATAGGTTCTACTTGGGGAGAAAAGCAGTTTTATTTGTATGTACAAAGAGGAAGCAGTGTGTAATTGCAAGCGGAGGCCTTAATCAGGATGGGAATGCAGTGAAATCTGCAGGGATGTTGAGCTGGAACAGCTCTGATGGACTGATGGTGGTACTGAGTGAGGACTGAGCTGATGGGGAAGGAAGAAGCAGAACACTGGAACAAGAGCGAGCAGAGGTCGTCAGACTGTTCACACCAATATAAAGTGACTTGCATGAGGAGTTCTCTTAATGATGTCTCGCAATGCGCTGCGATGATCCAAGTCACCTCAAATGTGCTTCAAAGTACAAAAGTAACTCGATTTCGTGGCATCGCGAAGTTTACTCAGCTGCTGAGTGTCTTAAGATATAAAAAGTCTCTCCTGTGAATAATAATGTGTTCAATATATTAGCTATTAATGCATATTATCACCATGAGGTGAGAATCCAGAAAAATCTAAATGAAAGTATGATGTTGGTTCTAATTTCTCCACATTTGTTTTATACTATTAGATGTAGTTATTGATCCAAATACATTCAGAATCTGAAACAACTTAAGATGAGATGATGTCTTCTTAGACTGTTTCTATTTTAATATGAATACTTTACACAATATAATTACAAGAAATAGAGTAATGGATGACTAAGAACACAACAAATTACAACTGCATGCATGCGTTACCTATTTTAGCACGGTAAATGGTTCCATAAAGGTATTATTTTCTTACTTCAAATTACTCGGCACTGATAAAGCTGCCTGTAGGGAGGCTCTGAGTAAATGAGTTTGTAAGAGAATGAATGTGAAGAGGCTGATAAGGAGGAACAGCCACTGAGCTATGTGATGTACCTCACTTACTTGTTAGCAAGATTCTGTTTAGAATCAATTAAAAACTCCCAGTAATCATAAATCACTCTATTACATACATTAAAAATGTTAAATCAGATTAATCAGTGTTGTTGAGGGAACTAATACCAGATAACTGAGCAAAAAGTAATTTGACTTTAGACAAAATAACCAGAAACGCAAAATAAATCCTGCATTAATTAATCCTGGCATTGGATGAGGATATGAATAAGCATGAAATGATACTTAAAGGACGAGAACAATACGAGTATTAACCTGTAGTTATTTGCCTAGTAACCTACTTATTAAATGCCAGGAAATGTACTTCGTACTCAATACACAAACCAAAACGCAAAGGCTACATGCCGTCTTGTGTCAGGACTCTGTGCAGCATCGGCCCAATATCTAATGCAGGTATAGTTCTGAGGAGTCAGAAACTTTGAAGTGAAAAGCGGTTGGTGTTATTCTGGTGGTTTATGCGACAATATAAACTGAGGACGACGAAGACAACGGGAGAGAAAGGCTGGAGGTCAAAGCGGCGACCTTACTCTCAGTCAGTTGACTTGTGTCTGTATCCTTCAAAATCCTCAATACGCCTCCTGTGCACATCGAAAGCCCTGACTTCTCTTCTTTGGCTCTTTCTCACAAAATTCCACAGTGCTGTGGACCTCTACGAGAAGAAACAATAGAATCAATACCTGCCTTCTGATATTTTACAGCCGGTCTCCAACGGGCTGTTTTAACTCCTGTCATTTCATAAATCTGCTCACTGAGATCCCACCTCTTCTGGAATATCTACTCAAATAAAATCAGTCTCTCGTGTAATTTGACATCAGCCTCACAGAATGTGAATACAAACCATACACCTTAGAACTGCCACCTTAACGTGGTGGGGGAGTTTGAGAGCCCGCATGATCCCAGGAGCTATGTTGCCGGGGGGCTTTATGCCCCCTAGTAGGGTCTCCCATGGCAAACAGGTCCTGGGTGACGGGCCAGACTGAGAGCAGTTCAAAACCCCCTATGAGAAGAAAAAGAACAAAGGTCGTTACGTCGCCCGGTATGGCGCAGCCGGGGCCCCACCCTGGAGCCAGGCCTGGGGTTGGGGCTCGTAAGTGAGCGCCTGGTGGCCGGGTCTTTGCCCACGGGGCCCGGCCGGGCTCAGCCCGAAGGGACGACGTGGGCCTGACCTCCGGTGGGCTCACCACCCACCGAGGGAACCGTAGGGGCCGGGTGCAGTGTGGATTGGGTGGCAGCCGACGGCAGGGTGCCCGGCGACCCGATCCCCGGACACAGAGACTGGCTCTAGGGACATGGAATGTCACCTCGTTGGTGGGGAAGGAGCCCGAGCTTGTGAGGGAGGTTGAGAGGTACCGGCTAGATATAGTCGGGCTCACCTCCACACATAGCCTGGGCTCTGGAACCCAACCTCTCGAGAAGGGCTGGACTCTCCACTTCTCTGGCGTTGCCCGCAGTGAGAGGCGGCGGGCTGGTGTGGGTTTGCTTGTAGCCCCACAGCTCAGCCGCCATGTGTTGGAGTTCACCCCAGTGAACGAGAGGGTTGCATCCCTGCGCCTTCGGGTCGGGGATAGGTGCCTCACTGTTGTCTCGGCTTACGGGCCGAACAGCAGTGCAGAGTACCCGGCCTTCTTGGAGTCCCTGGGAGGGGTGCTGGACAGTGCTCCGACTGGGGACTCCATTGTTCTACTGGGGGACTTCAACGCCCACGTGGGCAGCGACAGTGAGACCTGGAAGGGGGTGATTGGATCGCACGGCCTCCCCGATCTGAACCCGAGTGGTGTTCTGTTATTGGACTTCTGTGCTAGTCACAGTTTGTCCATAACGAACACCATGTTCGAGCACAGGGGTGTCCATAAGTGCACTTGGCACCAGGACACCCTAGGTCGGAGGTCGATGATCGACTTTGTTGTCGTGTCATCTGACCTCCGGCCGCGTGTTTTGGACACTCGGGTGAAGAGAGGGGCAGAGCTGTCGACCGATCACCACCTGGTGGTGAGTTGGATTCGCTGGCGGAAGAGGAAACCGGACAGACTTGGCAGACCCAAACGTGTTGTGAGGGTCTGCTGGGAACGTCTGGCGGAACCCTCTGTCAGCATGGCTTTCAACTCCCACCTCCGGGAGAGCTTCTCTCATGTCCCGAGGGAGGCTGGGGACATTGAGTCCGAGTGGACCATGTTCTCCACCTCCATTGTCGAAGCAGCTGCTCGGAGCTGTGGTCGTAAGGTCTCCGGTGCCTGTCGTGGCGGCAACCCCCGAACCCGGTGGTGGACACCGGAAGTAAGGGCTGCCGTCAAGCTGAAGAAGGAGTCCTATCGAGCCTTGCTGGCTCATGGGACTCCCGAAGCAGCTGACGGGTACCGGCAGGCCAAGCGAACTGCAGCCCGAGCAGTTGTGGAGGCAAAAACTCGGGTCTGGGAGGAGTTCGGGGAGGCCATGGAGGAGGACTATCGGTCGGCCTCGAAGAAATTCTGGCAAACCGTCCGGCGCCTCAGGAGGGGAAAGCAGGTCTCCGCCAACACTGTTTACAGTGGAGGTGGGGAGCTGCTGACCTCAACTGGGGATATTGTTGGACGGTGGAAGGAATACTTCGAGGACCTCCTCAATCCCGTCGCCACGTCTTCCGTGGAGGAAGCAGAGGCTGAGGTCTCAGAGGTGGACTCGTCCATCACCCAAGCTGAAGTCACTGAGGTGGTTGGCAAGCTCCTCGGTGGCAAGGCACCGGGGGTGGACGAGATTCGGCCTGAGTACCTTAAGTCTCTGGATGTGCAGGGACTGTCTTGGTTGACACGTCTCTGCAACATCGCGTGGCTGTCGGGGACGGTGCCTCTGGATTGGCAGACCGGGGTGGTGGTCCCCCTGTTTAAAAAGGGGGACCGGAGGGTGTGCTCCAACTATAGGGGGATTACACTCCTCAGCCTCCCCGGGAAAGTCTATTCCAGGGTACTGGAGAGGAGGATCCGACCGATAGTCGAACCTCGGATCCAGGAGGAACAATGCGGTTTTCGTCCTGGCCGTGGAACAGTGGACCAGCTCTATACCCTCCATAGGGTGCTCGAGGGTTCGTGGGAGTTTGCCCAACCAGTCCACATGTGTTTTGTGGATTTGGAGAAGGCATTCGACCGTGTCCCTCGTGGTGTCTTGTGGGGGGTGCTCCGGGAATACGGAGTCCGGGGCCCCTTGTTAAGGGCCGTCCGGTCTTTGTATGACCGGAGTAGGAGTCTGGTCCGCATTGCCGGCAGTAAGTCGGACCTGTTCCCGGTGCATGTTGGACTCCGGCAGGGCTGCCCTTTGTCACCGGTTCTGTTCATAATCTTCATGGACAGAATTTCTAGGTGCAGCCAGGGGCCGGAGGGGTTCCGGTTCGGGAACCACAGGATTTCATCTCTGCTTTTTGCAGATGATGTTGTCCTGTTGGCTTCATCGAACCCGGACCTACAGCATGCACTGGGGCGGTTCGCAGCCGAGTGTGAAGCGGCAGGGATGAGGATTAGCACCTCCAAATCCGAGGCCATGGTCCTCGACCGGAGGAAGGTGGCTTGCCCCCTCCAGGTTGGTGGAGAGACCCTAGCCCAAGTGGAGGAGTTCAAGTATCTTGGGGTCTTGTTCACGAGTGGGGGACGGATGGAGCGTGAGATTGACAGGCGGATCGGTGCAGCGGCTGCAGTGATGCGGTCGTTGTATCGGTCCGTCGTGGTGAAGAAGGAGCTGAGCCGAAAGGCGAAGCTCTCGATTTACCGGTCAATCTACGTTCCCACCCTCACCTATGGTCATGAGCTTTGGGTCATGACCGAAAGGACAAGATCCCGGATACAAGCGGCCGAAATGAGCTTCCTCCGTAGGGTGGCTGGGCGCTCCCTTAGAGATAGGGTGAGGAGCTCAGTCACCAGGGAGGAGCTCGGAGTAGAGCCGCTACTCCTCCACATCGAGAGGAACCAGCTGAGGTGGCTCGGACATCTGTTTAGGATGCCTCCTGGACGCCTCCCTCGGGAGGTGTTCCGGGCATGTCCCACTGGGAGGAGACCCCGGGGAAGACCCAGGACACGCTGGAGAGACTATGTCTCTCGGCTGGCCTGGGAACGCCTCGGGATCCTCCCAGAGGAGCTGGAGGAAGTGTCTGGGGACAGGGAAGTCTGGGCATCCCTGCTGAGACTGCTGCCCCCGCGACCCGGCCCCGGATAAGCGGTAGAAAATGGATGGATGGATGGATGGACAAATAAATCCACAAGAAACCCATGCATGCTGTCTGACGTTATAATCTTCTTTTTAAAAAAAAAGAAAAGAAAAAGCTATTGGACATGTTGTAAAGCTCACTATTCAACACTTGAAGACCAGTGAACCGCCACATCTCATGTATTGTGGAAGAAAATGTGTAAGAGCACCATATTAGCCATTTTGAATTCATGCATGTATCTCTTATGTGTGGTATTTCTACATGTAGCATTGAGCGTCATGTTTTTAAAGCTGATTGCATAATAATAATGCAATTAGAATCTGAACTGCAAAGAAATCTGCATCACAAAAGAAAGTAAAGGTGGAGTATTCAAAGAATTCAAAAAGTATTTCAAAATTGTCCTTTCATGCTGTGTAATTTCCGTCTGGGCCGCGGTTCTAACCGCAGGCTGTGATAATTGAGTGACAATGTATTCCATTGATAACTCCTGATGAATATGTTGATTGAAATAAACATCACCACTGGGACACAAAGACATGGAGACATCCCTGAGAGAGGCCGCACTACCTTTAATCCAATTATTCAAAGCACTGCATTCACCACGGGGATCATTGACAATGATTATGGAGCAGGAAGCTGGTGCACAATAAAAGAAAAAAATATATTGGCAATTTGTGCCATTGGCAGTCTGGGAAATGCTATACCGTCCCAGAGACGCGGAGGAAAGAGTTCCTGAGCTCTGATGTGGCCAAATAAACCACACAACACTGCACTGTTGACAAAGGGAAGCATATTTCTGTCAGCACTCCATCAATATTTATGTTAGCGAGGCCGAGTCGGAGCAGACAGCAGTTAAACTAATCAGCGGCGACGAGCTTCTTCTGCATCACAGCCGTTATGTCAAACAACACACACACACGTGTGCACAAACGCCGTGGATGGGGGTAGAGTTTCATCTCATGTCACTGAAGGGGTGGGGGGGGGGGAGAGTGGGAAGCCCAGTGTGGCCGGTCTACTTGATCACTGCAATTATGATTCAGCATCTGTTCCTCTTAGCGTGTGATCAGCCTGTGCGCCCGGGGAGCGGCTGGACGGCCAACCTCTGGAGACGCGCCGCAGATTGCTCTGAGGTGCTGGCGCGCTTCCAAGCCAATTCTGTCCCGTCCTTTCAGATCCTTATCAAGGGCGGCAATAACAAAAGGTAAATCAGAGCTCGTATGAGCGGGTGAGAGACGGGGAGGGAGGCTGACTCTCCGTTTCTCTCTCTGATACACACTCTGTACCTATGTTACATCTGTGTTTGTGAATCAACATTCAGTGCAGGAAAAGCACGTTTGTTCCCCTGTGTGGCGGGATGAAACGGTTCATGCAGCAGCTTATCGACAGGAGTATGTTTTTTGTCTTTATCGGCTTAATTTTAGTGTGTGTATGCAAACGTAACAAGCCAGAAAACAGCCAGTCAGCTCTCGCCCTCCTCCCTCCCTCCTCCTCTCCACTCTACCTGGTGAGCAGGCAGCAGTCGTGAAGCAGGGTTTCCTCCACGTAAATGCCGCGGTCCTCCTGCGTGGTCACCACGTGGCCGTTGTGACGCCAGCGCAGCTCGACCGACGAGTCCAGGCGGGAGGCCGTGCACTGCAGCGGAAGCCGGTCCCCGCGAAAAACCAGCTGCCTCTGAGAGGGGATGAGCTGGAACAGGGGCATCTCCAGAGGTCCGTCTGGGAGATGAGGAGGAGGAGGAAGAAAGACGGGGAAAACAAAGAAGGTCAGCTTTAAAAATTCCCCTTCCTGAAGCCGGAAGATAGAGAAGAGGTGGGAACGCCACTCCTCCAGGCTTTCAGGGGCAGAAGCTACATATGAACGACTGCTCTCGCTTACAAACGCAGCATTACACGCTTGAGGTAAAGCCATGAGCTGCGTACGTCAAACACAATCATGTGCACTTCTCCCAAACACAAACACACCATAAACATGCCGTCAACACAGACATAATCGCACACACACACACACACACACACACACCAAGGTCACACTCCTCCCCCATTGTTCCCACATGTTGTAGCCGTTGGAGATTGAGACGAACAACAGCTGATAAAGGAGAACAGCCTCGAGCGCTCCCCTGGACTCTCCTCGACTCCTGCCGTGTTCACAATGGAAGCTTGCCGCTACACCAGTGATAGGATTACCAACCTAGGAGTTGGCTAAGTCCTCGAGCCTTTCTGCTTGAGAATGAAGCCACGATAGGGATGAGATTAGAGAGACTGCTTAGTCAAGTGCCAGAATGTGGGCTTGAATTATTTAAGAACAGATTTTGATGCAGGATATGTGGATACGTGGTACGACACCATGCAATGTCTGACAACATGACAAAGCTTTATGGATGCATTTTCAACGCCTATTTGGACTGATAGGCCAGGACGGCTTCTATTTTTAATGTGTGATTACAGTATCGAACACAATGTCTTGACAGCTCGCTGTACTACCTCGCACCGGCATCCTTGGAAACGCTCCAAAGAGCAGCACAAGCAACCACTTTGCCTTCGCTTGTATTCCAATCAATTTGTGGATGTTGCAGCTGCCTGACAGGCAATTCGATACGTGGGTCATAAAGTCTTTTATTGCTCGATGCTTTGGTTTCAAAAAAAGAAAACACTGAAAGATCCATGTCAGGTGGTGGCTCAGTGTCTACGGCTCAGGCACTTGACTTTTCCCCCCCAAAGCAGGAGTCAGTCGCTCAAAAGAGCGTTTATATGGAAGCCGGAACCCCAAACACAATCACGTGCATTAACACGAGCAGCGCTTTGCCCTCAGAAATGATCTGGAACCGTTAAAAGCAAAACCTCTGTGGTTTAACGGCGAAGACTGCACTCTAAAACTGGATCTCACGTGGTCATGTTTTACTGTAATTACTTGATGAGCGTGTTGTGTGAAGACTGAAAGCAGTAGCTGAGGCTTTGTTATCTCCTGCCTGCGACACAAAGCACTATCAGCATGGGGGCCGCTGACTGTTGACTTGGCTGATGCGGATACTGTTGAAACAACGCTTTGAGCCAAGGATCAGAGTGTGGCTGCTTGCCTGCGCCCACTGGACACTGACAGAGCAAAATGCAATTATTGCTGGTGTGAGCAGGAGAAAGGGAGAAAGTGACATAGAGAAAGCAACACGAGCACAATGTTGTGCGTGTCCACCACGGGTTACAGTAAAAACTGCATACGGCCTGAAAAATTGTTTGATATGATCACATTTATATGGTATCATCGATTTACAAAGACCATAGAAAGTCTAAAAACAATCATGAAATCATTGATTTTGAATGCAATCAACTGAAATAGCAGTGACCAATTACAGACCTGGATTCAAACACTCTTTAGACACTTGTAGGACCTATAAATAAATAATTAAATACTGCTGTAGTCATAACATTGAGCAGACCAATGATGGGTGACTGGACCATTCAGACTCATGGTTTTCCTCTGGCTGAACAAGAGAGACCTGAACGGTCACAGAGCACCCATTCAGCTGACCAGAGGAGATTTGGTCAGTCAAACATTATGACTCAATTCAACTGAGCAATGGAGACTAAATTAAAACTTAGGTAGCATCAAATCAATACACGAACGGCAACGCAGTCATTTAATCAAGTGGCAGCCAAGTTGGACTTCATTAATTGAAATATAAGACATTTATTCAGAAGACGAGTGGAGACGTAATTAGTAAAATATGTGTCTCTTTGCTCTGACTGCAGCGGACCCAATGGAGAAAACACATCACATTTCGTTGTCTTCGCCTTGTCAATGGAGAGCCTCACCTGGCACAAAGATTAAAAAACAATCTTAAACTGCTGTTTTAAGACATTTTGTCAAGTATAAAAGTCACTGTGAAGATTTTTTTGTACTTGCCTGACAGATGACGCTTATGAATAGGGGCACAAGCTTACTGAAAGAGACCACTTTCACCTGAACAGGAACGTCACAACACTGGATAAAGGTGATCACTCAAAGCAAATTTGTATCGATCCGCAGAGGAAAAACTAAACCAAGTCAGGCCATCAAATGGATCCAGCAGCCAAGCATTCAGGAATAACCAATAATGTCTCACCGATGAGCATGTACGACTCAAATATGAGTTCTTCTACATTTTGACAAGCGTAACAACATGAACGTTTCTGTAAAAACAACATGGCATGACTGAGTGCATTGAGTGAGGTTTTGTTTGCTTCATTGACCCTGTTAATTTAGATTCTGATCCATCCGAAAGCTTCACTGAAATAAAAAAAACAAGCACATGCTCTCAGACTGATACTCCAGTGCCATTTTCTCTAGCAGCTTCGTCATGTCTTTTGCTGAAAGCGACTGATTTTAAAAGAAGGCGTGAATAAACTTCAAAGACACAAGTGACAGACTGCGTTGAGTTTTATTTCTTGATATTTTCATATCATTAAATTATTGCAGGCACTCCACAGGCTAAAAGACACAGACCTGCATGTGGAATTTAATTTAATGACATGGTACTCATAAAGTGCAGTTGCACTTCAGTGTCATCATGCTATAAAATCTGCCATTGAAAGCAGGAAGCCTGTCCGGCGGTGTGCAGTGTTACCTCGGCACTTTACGTCTGGGGTGTTTGCCCTCTTCTCCACCAGCACTACAGAGCCAGAGGGGCTAAATGAGTCAAGCAGATGACCCCGACCTCCGTACAGGAAGCACCTGACACTGGCAGGAAGCCGCATGTGCTTCTCCGTTCCCCCTCATTTGCAGCCGGTTGTCGACCTGCATCGTCGGGAGGAACAAGGGCTCAGCTCAGGAATGTGGGGTGCAAACATCTGCTCCCCATCACACTGGAGGAATGTTAGAATGTGAGATGCTTTTATTCCTTAACATCAACAGATACTGATTGATATCAACACAGTTTTCACAGACACCGTTTCTGCTATAGATCTTATAAAGTAAACTACGTAGTCTCCCATAGAGGGGTTTGCTAACTTTGACTTCCTCAGTCTGGAAGAGAGTGGACACAGACACAAACTTGTAGCATTATATCGCGACGTCATCATATCTTTTAGGTTTTGAAAATGTCAGTACAGACATGAGTTAGCAGCGATTCAGGAAATATGGTGGACATGAAGCCTTCACTACTCTGCTGAAGACTGCACAAAATACAGCAGCAAAAATTCGGACATGCCAATGGTGGAATCAATTCAGAGCTGTTGATGTACACAAGTCCAACTGGTGAATTTATGGTTTTGATAAACAACTGAGGATGGCGTTTCAATGATGCATCTTCTCATTCAGAGAAACTTGTTGATGCATTTATATTCAGCAGGCTGGATGATCGTAACGGTGTGTTTACAGGTCTCAGTTAAAATGAGACAGCTGCAGCTCACCAACACGACGAGGGTAGAGCACATTACATCTGAGCGTCCATCTCTGCACTGGCTGCCTGTGAGTCAAAGGATCCACTTCAAAATCTGACTTCTTGTCGACAAAGCTTTGAACGGTCTCAGGCCTAAAAGCATCTCAGCTTTACTTGTAGAATGTGAAACGTTCAGACCCCTCAGGTCCTCAGGAAGAGCTTTACTAAATGTTCCCACAGTCTTAAGTATTTTGGTTCCTCCACTCCTCACCTGTGGAACACACTTCCTGCTGACACACACTTCTTTTAAACCAGGCCTTAAAACACTATTATTTACTCAGCCTTTCCATTCAGCGATAGATTTTACTTATTTTATTACTTTTGTCTTAATAATGCTTTAACTTTATTTAGTCTCCTTTATATGCCTTTCTTAATCACTTTGTTTTTATGTTCTTTAATAATCTTAATCGCTTCAGATAAAGATTCTTAATTGCCTTGCTTCAGTGTATTTCCTTTATTCCCTTGTAAAGCACTGCGAATTGCCTTGCATCAGAATGGTGCTTTTGAAATACATTTGCCTCACTTGCTGGAGCTCCCAGCTACTAATCTTAGGACACAATTGATAGCCAAACATAAAAAAAAAAAAACACTTTTTATGGTCGAAAATAACCAGTGTTTTCAAAGCCACAATAAGAGGTTAATATCTGGAAAGAAGGATCAAGACCATTAAATAAGAGTATTTATCTGATACAATTAAATCAGTCTGGACACATCTCCATTAGCACTTATCACAAGGTGAAACACTGAAATGACCTGTTGACTTCTTAAAACATAAGGTTGTCAGGCTGTAAAGAAGCATACAGGGCCAGGCAGAAGAAAAAAAAAAAAAGAAGGGGGGGCCCAAAACATCATTATTTTAGTCCCATGACAGATGCTTTGTGGGGTGGAAGTGGATCTGCTTGTCCAGCCGATGGATCCACACGTGGCTCTTTGTACGTGCACTGTGCAGAATCACCCTGTAATTGCTTTGGACCGTTATGTGCAAATGAAAATCGGATACAGTTAGGATCACATGGCATTCTTCCAGAGTGTCTGTCATGCAGGCATCAGTGGATGGCACTGTGCATGCAAATAACACCGACAGCAAGGGAGGGCTGGGTGGGGAAGGACGTGTGCAGCTGCACCCGGGATGCACATTTCTCCTCATTAGTTTTCTGCAAACTGGTTCACATCAAGCAGACGGTGCATCTTCATGTAATATCTCCCTCTACACACACGCACACACACACACAGACACACAGAAACGCATGTAGACATACCCTGCCACTAACCAATGATTTTCTCATTCCGGCGCAATATCCCCCGCGTGAGCCAAATGTAAGGAGAAGAGAAGGATGATTCTATCATATATGAGATACAATTCCCCTGTGGACCGCAGCGCCGAGCGGGGAGATAGCGAAACGGAGGGGAGACGGGCGGGGAGGCAGAGGAGACACTGCCTGCCTGCCTGACTGACTGCAGAAAAAAAAGACGGTGGAGATTTTTTTTTTTCTTTCTGTTGCTAACAGCTTCCAGTCATTGAAGAAGCCATTTTTCCCGTACTTAAAAAAAAAAAAGAGAGAGCGTGACGCTCCTGCTGTCAATCGTCCTCATACTGAAAGCGTTACATTTCCACACAGAGCCCAGTGAGTGATTGCATGCTACCTCCAGCCGCCTTCTGAAAAGGACAAAGTTTGAACATCTCGGTTTTACCATTGTACGGTTTATCTGTGAGCTGGAGGTAAGGGGAAACAAATCTTGCATTCTGCAGGTTTTTTTTTTTTTTTTTTTCCACAAGACTGAATTTTCCAACATAGTAATTACAGGGAAGGTTTTGCTGAGCAGTGCATTTACAGATATTTTTACATTTTTTCACACCTTGCAGCTTTAGCAGAACACGGTTCAGTCTTCAGACTGCTTCCCTCGAGGCAGCTTCAGCAGCCTGGACAAGTTTATACGGGGTCATGTAACATAATTAAACAAGCGTTAGAAAATGTTGTTGATCATTGTGTTCGACTATATCTTCACTTTTTCTTTTTCTTTATTTTCTAGGCACTGTGCTCTGTGCCGATGATAGAAAAAGGTTAATAGTTTTCTTTGGTGAGGAGAAATGACAAGATAATTGGACAGATCCGGATGTAATTTTAAAAATCCAGGCAAATATTCAAAGAAAAATGTGAATAAGTGGTGGAACTAACTTTAAAAGCATTTAAATATTTGAGACCTGAAAAGATAATTCTTTTGAAATTAAAGACACTATTATCACATCTCAGCATCTGACAGATCAGGCAACAGTTTCCTGTTCAACTTGACCTGAGCAGAAGAATGAATCAATAAATAAAATAAAATCCCATTTATGTTCACTGTTTTACACATAAATATTGATCATTTTGTGTTGTTTTAACCTACAAAAATGGACCAAGGTTTGGCCCAGGCTAAGGAGATGGCTAAAACAACAATTTCACTGGCTAATTTTATTTTGCACAGAACTGTGCTCACATGCATGCTTCAGTCTCAGTTATTTAAACAGAAGCTCATCTGTCTCATGCATCACAATCATCAGTCTCAAGCTGCTCTCCACATTTATCGTATCCGTGTGAATGGTACGCTTGAAACTGAAACTTTTTTTTTTTTTTTTTGTACTTCTTGTGGACTGAGAAATTGTTCTTTCTTGAGTGTGAACATAAAGCACAGTTCAGGTACCATTTTCATTGGAAATCTTATGAAACTTTGTAGTGGAAATGGGCCCCTTAATCTCAGTCTTCTTGTGTGAAATACCCAAAAATGTCACTGCTGTTACTTAAATCTGTCCATTTATATCAGCTGTGCCATTGCAGAAACACACAGACACACTGCAAGAAACAAAGACAAAACGCAGCTTTACCGACACATCTCAGTTTTCAATGAACTGATTTAAAGGTTTGGTTGTGAATAGGACAGAGGATCCACATGTGCAGTAGACATCTGGAATTGATACAACTGCCTGATAAATGAACTTCCAGGTCTATTCTATTGTACTTTATTCTACTCTAGGTCTCACTGCTCGCTCTGGGCTCTTCGGGTGCGAGTCTGACTTTCACTGTGGTTGCAGTGTAACAGTAGGTGAGACGTGATCGTAGTGAAGGATTAATGCTCCGAGGTTTTGTTAACCATCATGTTTCCAACATATGTTTGAGTGAAAAGCAAAACCCCGAGTCAGTATCCAAACATAGTAATTTTTTTTTTTCCCATAAAATTAAAAAGCGAAATGCGAACTACGGCTATGATTTTTTAAATGTATTTCATGGCAGCCGAAGGATGGAGATGCCTCCTCAGACATTAACTAAACCACAGCGTCTCGCAAAATCTCTATTTTCTGTAACATCTGACTGCTCAAAAAAAATATAAAAAAATCAACCTTGGGAACATTTCATCTCAAGAAAGGAAAACTTTGCAGGTATTTTCTGTGTGACCCAGCATGCTATGCAGTCACTTTCCAATGCCTTCACACTGAAGGACTCGTTTCCACCTGGGATGCCAGGTGGAGCCAATTAATTAACTAATTAACAAAAGTGCTAATTAAGTGGAGCATTATTTGGGGGCTGTGGGATCTCATTTTTGATTACAAATCAAGAGCTACAGTCGATGTGGGAAACTTGGCTTTCAACTTTATTAAGACAGAAGTCACTAAAATGTGCAAATTTACAAACTTAAAGAAATAGAAATATATTATTTCTTGTTGGTTTTTTCCTATTTTGCTGTTATTGTTGAGTTCTTCTAAAGTCTCCTGCATTCTCTTTCTTTACAACAGTTATCTGCATGTCCTCCCTCACTGCATCAACAAACTTTGACAGATCGATTGATCGATCGACAGACTGACCGGCTCCAACCCACAGGTTACCAGTCCATCACAGGGCAAATACAGCGAGACAAACAATCTCATTCACACCAGTGGGAAATTTAGCGTAAACACTTTATGACACAGTTAAATACACAGTAATGGTGAAAAATGTGCCTGCAGGGCCTCATCGTCCAGTGAACCCTCCAGAGTGCTGCTCATTGACAGGCGGAGCCTCAGACCACGCTGCCAGCCTCGGTCCTGGAAGGGGACCAGCTCCACCACCTGAGCTTCTCAGATGCTCTCTATTAGACTAAATGGAATGAAGTGTGAACAAACCAAAGAAAATATTTTGTGTTTTTGACATACTTGATCAGTGTGTCTTTGGCATTCAGCATTAACAGTTATTTGGGGTTTCTTTTGTTACAATCATACAATAAAGCTTATAAACAGCTTTTATATATCAAACTTAGGGATGTGTGTGGGAGGAGGTATGGTATTATCAGAAAAGTGTATCTAATTTAGTAGATAAATCATGTCTAATATCGTAATATCGTCTATATATAAAACTATTATAAACAAACAAGATCTTTCAGACACGTTTCACAACTTCTATCCCATGCCAGATACATGCTGCGACCCAACAAGGAACCCAAAAGACTTTGTTTCCACATTTCATACCTTCAAGCATCACACTTCAATCAGGTTTTTTGGGCTCAAACTCTGTGGAAAAATCACTTGAAACAGTTTTTAAGGAAAATTATTTCTATTTATATATTTTGTAACTGCTTTGTTAGTTTTTCACTGGCTGTTATTCTTTGATCCTCAATTTTCATTTTCATTACAGTAAATGTTCATTGATGGGGGAGGATTTCATATACGTAAGCCCGATTGGGCTTCTCCACCCTCCTGCATAGTCTGGTTTTATTTCATGCAATTTTGTCTTATTTTGTCTGTAGAAAACCAACCTGGCTTGCTTCGGGACACAAGTCTGAGTTGGAATACCGATTTGGGTACAGCTCAAGTCATTTCTCCTTGGAAATCTGATATAATATGGCCATATATTCTGGTTCTGCTCTATTTGTTCTCATTTTTCTGAAAACTAAACATGTCACCTGCCATGTTTGGGGCTCAGTTCAGTGAAATCCTTACCGCAGCTGAGCTGCTGTTCACGGAGGCTGCGGAACTCCAGGCCATGCAGGCGGTTGGGGAAAACGCAGAGCGTGTCGTTGCCGATCCTCACGGAGCGGCGCCGGGCCCAGAGGAGCAGCCACTTGAGCTGGCAGTCACAGAACAGAGTGTCGGTGCTGAAGTGCCTGGTGAGAAAACCAGTTCACAGTCACAACCCGCGCATGTGTGTCAATGTGTGTGTGTGTTTGCCACTTCAGTCAACCAACGGGCGCCAGTCACAACAGAAAATTTGGACACGTCACAACAGCAGAGGCAGGTGTAGCTGATAGAATTAATGACGGTTTCATCGCGTTTGTGTTGTGGCAGTTCCAGGGCGCAGGTACTGTGCAAGCTGACTGGCTGGCAGGGCCGCGTCGCCCACTCGCATGGAACAAAGCCGTGGTTAAAGTCATTAGTGACACCTGCGCTTTTCCTACTGTATCCAGCCAAAATAAGTGGTGCGAAAGCTGCCAAATAATACTCCACTTTTTCCACCACTGTTGCGCAGTAAAAAAACTGAAGAATTTAAAATAACTACACTGAACCACATCCAGAAAAGTTGGAGCGTTGTGTAAAATGTAGTTAACGACAAGGTCCAATCCAGTTCATCTCTGTGCATCTGCGTGCATGTGTGTAGTTTCAATGTTTATTGTGTCTTTTTCCATTGTGTTTTACTGCCATTGTTACTTCTTGTCTTGAAAAACAGACAACTTTCATTCACAAGGTCAAGCTCTTGTTTTCGAATTGGAGCGGCGTATTTGTGTTCGATCAATCCACTATTGGAATTCTAGATTATCTGGTTTTGAGCTCTGTATTGAACTGCACAATTCAATAGTGTGAGTCACTTTCGAGGGCTCAGAGGCTCAGCACTGAGCCATTGTTTGTGAGCACAGATAAACTCTACCTTTTACAAGTAGTAGAGTATTTTTGCCGATCCCTCAGCTCCGCATTAAAATACATGATTCAACTGTGCAAGAGCTCAGGGACATTTACAAAATCACTGTCTACGTACACAGTATCTGAAAAAGAAATACATCAACATGATGCAGAAATGCCACCGTGGGACTGAAGACAGTGCATTCAACAGACATGTGACCTGTGGATGCATGGATTCAAATTGAGAATCTTTCTGGCATTCAAAAAGTCCATTCCGTCTAATTTTCTTTTCTTTTTTTTGAGTTTGAAACTATGTAGGGTGGGGTTACATTAGTGCACATGTCAAAACTGAAATGCAAGTGGAGAAAGAACCCATTAAAACTGAACACTGTGCCTTGTTTTTTGTTTTGGTTTGGTTTCATATGCTGCCATGCCATGCCACATCTTTTTTTTTTTTTTTTCTTTAGATGAAGCCAAACCCACATTCTGCACACATAACAGCATTGGTCCATATTAAAAGAATCCAACTGCCTACAAAGTAGAAAATGTCACCCAATTAAATATTAAAAAAAAAAAAAAAAACATTTGGCACATGAGAAACAATCAGATATGAGTATGACTATAATGTGTTCAACTTACAGCACTTTGAGGGCCACGAGGTGCGTGAAGAGTCCCGTGGTCAGAGTGGAGAAGATGTTACCAGACAAATTTCTGTTTGTAGAGAGAGGAACCGACACAGACACACAAATACAAGTCACTTATCACACAGAATTTGCTAGAACAATTCTCCGTCCTATCGATTTGCTGACAACAAAGAGCCAACTAATGGTTTAAATTCCGTGATAACTCACAATTTTGAGAGGTTTCCCAGATCAGAAAACATTTCAGGGGCGAGACAGCCAATCCTGTTGTTGGACAGATCCCTATAAAGGAGATAAAGAAAAGCGTTGTCCAGTTGGTGCAACTATTTTCACTGATATTGAGACAGAACAAGTGAGAACAGGAATCAATGGCAAAGAAAACACGTGTCTGTGTTGTCACACACGCTTAAATGGAGAACTTACACAGCTGCGACGGCTGGCTATCGATGTTATCTATTCACCTTCCTGGAACATACGTGCTGACCTTTTGCAACCTTTAAATCGTCGCATAACTAACCACTCCTGGCAAACACACACAGGCAAACGCATGCGAGTGCGGCGGGCTTCCACATGTGAGCGGCCGAGCGCTGCGGCGTCCGTGGCTCTGTGCCCTCACACTCTGTAATTAAAGAGCTGCTTTGCAGGAGCAGCTGTGGGAAAATAAGCAGAGCCCTCGAATAATCACCAGTTAGGGAGCACTTAAATTAGCACTCTGCTGCTCCCCGAGCCTCGTGCACACGCGCCCTGAATCAGCACGGCGGGCTCGCCGGTTGCGGCCGTGCCAGTCCGGATCCCACTAACTATCACGCTGCAGTCATGTCACTCACTCTCTCCTTGACCCTAAATGTAGAAAGCCACCATGAGAGCTATCGCTCCAAACTTCACTCAAGAGAAAAGATCAGAAAACAAGAGCTAGTTCACCTATGGTTGACCTCTCAGGCCGTTTTGGGAAACTTTAACAAATTAGTACAGTCATCATATTATTAACCAGGTTGCAAAGAAGAGAGTTTGTTGAAAGCAGTTTTAGTTTGTTTCTATTTAACTAACTATTACGTTATTTTTATTGGTTTTCCTAATCGGTAACTGTTTGAAAACATTCAGGAAAGGTGAATATTCACATCATGCTAACTAACTAAATGATTAAGTATGATAATGGATGTGTGGTAGGGCTGAAAGACTGTAAAACACAGCGATGCAGCACGTGCACTACAGTTATAGTGAATCAGTTTTCTGCACATGCATGACTCCTGGTTCATTTTCTTCTGGGTCTTGGTTATTGCTGAGTCACCCATAAAAGTAATTCCACTTCCTCATCTGTTCAAGTGAACGTGAGCGTACTGACCACTGTTCATGCTTGTAGCGGACTGTTCACCCACATGCAGTGTGTGTGGTTTCATTACAAAAACGACCAACAGCACCAACATGCAGGGCAATGCCAGCATTCTAATTACATCTTTTTCAGTGTTTTTTCAAATGTGCAACTGTAGCTCCTGAGTAAAATTGATGTTTTAGTATAATAGGATCTTGGTTTGACCAACTCAGAGGATAATAGTATCCAACCACCAATCGGCCTTTTATAATTAAGGAACCAGGACGTTAAAGACAAGCCCAGTTTACAATAGGAGAAAAGCAGAAGACACTCTGGCCAGGTTGCCATCCCATCATACGTCAAACACAAATCACACACTCATTCTCAATTACTTTATTTTGTCAGCCTAATAGTGTGTAGATCCTTGTTTTGCTTCCAAATAAATCCTGACCCATCCTACACTCTGAAGGCCTGTGAAGGTGTGTGGAGCATCTCCCACCGTGAAGATCCTTTAAGTCCAAGCATTTGCACTCTGGTGACCCAAAGGGATCAAATGCGTCAGTGAGCCTTGGCCACCGATAAAACGTAGCCGGCTCACCGCTTTTCCTTCATTTAGCCACGTCTGATAAACCCTGACCACTGCGGACCAGCCAACAACACCCTGAAGAGCTGTACTGGTGGAGACGCTCCGTCCCAGCCACCGAGCTATTCCCAAATGGTCAAACTCACTGAAATCATCCCTTTTCTGATCACGTAATAAGTGTGATTCACTCAGTCCGTGGCCATAAAGCTGTGGCTGATCGGTACTGGTGATCTTTTTCTGCACTATGTCTGTACTTTAACCAGCAATGTCACCACAGGATCATTAACTTTACAGCCTATAATCACAGTGGAGTTTGAGGATTTGGATTTTCTAAGCGTGTCAAGCTAATGTGAGGGGAGCCATTGCTTCAAACAGCACATTGTGCCAGGAGTTAGCTTTGCTAGGTAAAGACAGTTGAAAAATGTCTTAAAAAGGTAACGTGAGTGCTTTCGCCTCATTTGAGTCTACCCTTCAGTGTGCACTCAAAAACACTCGTTGTCTCGGAAGCCTGAGGACTTTTCCCACTTGTCCCCCGGAGAAGGCTTATGACAAGGCTTCATCATACTTACAGTCTCCTCAGAGCTAGCAGACCACGGAAGGCCCCGGGCTCCACTGTACTTATCAAATTATTCTTCAGGTCCCTGGGGAGGAGAGAGAGAGCGGAAGTCAGAGATCACATCTGTCTATCCATCTATCATTGCATTTAACTATCTCTGCATCGACCTGTTGATTCATCCAGTCTTTAACACAGTTCTTCTGTCCCACCATCACTGATGTTTACATCGAGCCATTATCCATATAACTTGTTATAATTGTCCATCCATCAATTCATGCACTGATATCCATGTATCCTTCCCTCCTTCTTCCTGCCTACCTATCATTATCAGTGTGCATCCATTGATCTCTTCAGAAATTTGCCCCAAGTGTTTGGGTAGGAATTACTTCTGAAGCAAACACTGTGACTTCGACCCCATTCACATGATGCTTCATGAAAAAATGCCTCGCTTTTGCCTTTTCATTTTAGAGATCTGAAAACAATGCTCATTCACACAGAAGCTGCAGAAACACTGAAAATGATTTGGTTTGCACGCCTGGCCACAGGCTGATGTTGTTGGTTATCTTTGTAATGAAACAACACACACATGCACGCAGAGAACTATAAACATTAAAGACGAGTACCCAGACATTTGTGTGGACAGAAGACCAAGTAGGATTTATTGTTCCAGTGACTCTCAGCTCTAAAACTACCAATTCCCAGTAGACTATGGACTGGGAGTCATGAAACTCTGGAGACCAACACTGTTGTTATTGTCCATCTACTCGCCCATGTGTAGAAGTACCATTTACCACAGGTGTGGTGTGTATGTGCAGTAGCAGCGTTTTCACTCGTCTATAAGGCGACGGAGTCTGAGCATTTTCAAAAAGTTGCATTTTCAAAGTCGAGAAGCACCGCTGTCCTGTAAACACATACCCAACACACAATGAAAGCTTTTCATTTTTCCTTGAAATCTCTGTTGTGTAAACGGGCCCCACACACACCAGTAGCATCCTGTGTACCTTGATTACTTCACTCACTGCGTTAGGATGTTTATAACATTCAGTCCAAATCACAGTACAATGAGGCAGGAATCAAAAGGCTGTTTTCAAGGTTTCAAGTAGAATCAAGAAACCAAGGGATTGAAATTAAGAGAACTCCAAATGCCATCTCAAGTATTTGTGTGATCAAATAACAATGTCCTTAATCCCTATATTTATCCCATCAGGAAATGCCTCTGTGAGTTCACTTGCACCTGTTAGCCGGACGGCACATTTCCTGCATGCTTGAGACCCAGACCACATCCAGCCAACAGGCCAAAAGCACACATGTTGTGGTTCCAGCCCAGGCACTCCTTGTCCACACCCCCCCCCCCCCCCCCCCACCCCCCCCACCCCCACCCCCACCCCGCCTAACCCCAAAAACCTCTGACCATACTAAAAATGGATCGCAGAAAAATCTCTTCGCTGCTTTTCCCTTCAGGCCAAGGAAAACTTCCTGAAATTGTGTCCCTGGTTTCCTTTAGCTGTGTATGTCCAATGTGATGAGAATAATAATAAGAAGCGTAGTGCCTTTTTTCCCCCCCAAATATGAGAGACAATGTGGTCCGACTCAGCCAAAGACTTTTCTTTCCTCTTTATTTTCCATTTAAATTAAAAGACACACAGGGCAGATTGGGGCCAGCCAAAGGCAACAACACATAAGTAACAAGACTATCAAAGCCGGAGCCATCATCCCAATGTGAAAATAAACATAATGCTCAAAATCATTTTACACAACACTGAGGGACAGCTCTGTGGCAAAATGCCTTTTTTTACTTAATGACAACCAAAGAAAAATGAATTTTCTTACTGGGTTACATTTTTTTTGGAAGCCATCCAGCAGTGTTTGCTCTAGAGATTAAAAGGCATGGAAATGTACCGGCTCCAAAGTCTGTGCTGTGGATGTGTTCCAGGAAAGAATGTTAATTCGGTCAATGTAAAGCATTAGTTACCCGTACAGCAAACGAGACATCGTTAGCAGCAGAAAAATTACTCTCATCAAAGGTTAATGATCTGTGCATTGTTGTTTAGTCCATGGCAAAATTGCACACTAACACACACACACACACGCAGGTACATACACCAGTCATTAGACCAGACTCAAGTAAGATCAAAAACATGCACACCATGTGGATTGCCTTCTGGGTTTTAAAAAACACAGTATTTCAAATATTGAATATCTGAAGTTAATGCTGTCAGTATTTCAATAAAATTGAGGCTGCAGTTCGTGAAGCATCCTCTCATCGTTCAACAATGTGAAAGCAAACAAATTGAAAAGATAGATGTCAGTCTAACGGAAGTCAGTTTTGGGCTTTGATTATTATTAAGACAGAAAGAAAAACAGTTCCCAGCAGTTCAGTGTCTCGTGGTTCAGGTCTGAGCCTAGAACCATGCCACTATAACACATGGATTCTTCTGCTATGCAGTCATGATGTTGCAGCTTTGCTCTGGATTTCTAACAGCAAACAAGACATTCCAAACAAAAACTGAATTTGGTTTTAATAGCTTCAAAAGCTGCTTGCATTGTTTTCAATGAATGGTTCTTGTACACAGGAGAATGTCACATACTGAATGATCATTGGAGAATCCAGGCTGAAATCACATCAGTCAGAAAAAACAGAAACAAAACAGACAAACTTTTCTTATAAAGAAAAGCTGACTTTAATTTAAAGCTGCTTGCATGTATAATAAATTGCGTGTCCTTCATGTTTACGTCTTTTTATACTTACGTATTCATTCAATTAACACAAACCATTCGTGAAAGATTTCAATCCTTGTCCAGTTTCTATCACTCATGTCTCTATTTTTTTGAACTGCCTGGTGATCATATACGACTTTATACATTCCAACATTTGATGCTTTATTTGCAGATAAATGATCGTTCAAACTTTATCCGGTATAGGTGCCGTATACTCCTTTACACCCCGAATCCCCAGTGAGACTTTCATCAATCACACCGTGAGGTCCAGCACATTTTAGGAAGAGGACTGAGGTTGCTTTCCCCTGGCGGTTCCAGTCAGGTCGGCCAGCGGCTAGCTCTCATCTCTGCTCTCATCCCATCCGCCTTTGATCATGTACAATAACGCTACAAAAGAGCGGGGGTAGGCTGCAGGTCAAAGGGTCACCCGCCGTGCCTTGCAGCACCTCCTTTCATCGCAGGCCCTCCCCTCAGCTCGCCGCTGAGTCTGCTGACGGTTGAAAACATCCCACCTCATCGACTGCCTGCCTTCGCAGAGGGGGCACAGGTCAGCGCTCACTGAATCTGCGCACAGCAAATATGCTACTGTGTGACGGCTGGAATCCCATTCAAACAAGCAACCTGTTGATTTACAGCTCTGATGCTTTTATCCATCTGAATTCCCTGTGGTTGTTACCATATATCACCATCATAACAATCCCATAAAGAATAATTGTTCCGTCACTATGCCGTGGTCTCGGTTCTTCAGATTGTGCCAACTGTACTTGTGTTTATTTCCGCGGCTTCCTGCATGTGTTTGTAGAGGGTCAAGAAGATAAAAGATAAAAAAAAACAGACACCCCTATTTTATTTTTATTTCATTTTGTTTCAAGATCAGTTATTTTTCATTCACAGTAATCTCAGTAAACACTGCAATCTCACATCCAGCCGCTAGGAGGCGCTTGGCGCTGGTGGTATGGAGTAGAGCAGGCCGCAGAGGAAGAATAAACCTTCCTATATGGAGTTACATCAGCTCAACGTGCGTGTTCTGTCTTCTTCTCCGCCACAGGTTGGTATAAAGTTCATTGACATTAATATAAACGCAGATATCGATGGCTGAAAATGTTATCTAGTGAGGAGATCACATACGGTAGAAGTCGAGGTGATCTATAAAGAGATTTGTGAGGGAAAGCAGCAGAGAAGTGTCTGCTAATCTATGCTAATGCTAGCGGAGCTGGAAAACATGGCGGTTGCATGTGTAATCTGAAGAGAAACGGCTGAGATTGTCAAATGTTATTTACTTCACATCTTTGGGAAACTGTTCTTACACTATGATATTGCTAATGTAAACTGTGTGGTGGATACCAGGTTAGAAATATCATATTGGAGATGAGAGTAAAGATGAGAGAGATTTTATGTTAAAAGCACTATTAGGGGGAAATGCATTGGTCAGCTTGTATCAAATGTGTTGTATGTGATAATCAAAATGTATATATGAAATAAATAGTCAAAGTTCATTGTAGTTGATTAAGTGAAATGATTTGTGTATATAAGAGAAACAAGTTCATGATCTTTGTTATATTGATAAAATGATTCTTCTTCAGATATGTTCAGTTATTGGAATGTGACAATTCAGATTGTTAAGAAAAAGATGTGATGATTAGTATAAAAGAAATGGGATTTAAGATGATGTCTTAATTGATTCGACACCTGATTTCTGTGAGAATAAACCTTCCTATATGGAGTTACATCAGCTCAACGTGCGTGTTCTGTCTTCTTCTCCGCCACAGCACGTTGGGACAACCATATCTATACTGCTGCCTTCTGAACACATTATCAGACGGGCAACAAATTTGGGGGCTCGTCCGGGATTATCACCTCCTGCCGGACTGGTGTTAATCAAGAAGAACCGTGGGTTCCTGATTCCCTGTTTGTCTTGAGCCAACGACCAAGCGACAGACTTCAGGTGTCCAAAGATGACTGCCCTGCATGATCTACAATGGGAGATCCAGCAACAGCTTCGCCAGCTGATCAGCACTGCCAGCAGGGACCTGCTCTACACGCTTGCAGCATCACTCCAAGATGAGGTACATGAGGATTTGCCAGACGACTCGACTGAAGTGGATCTTTTTGACTTCATTGTTGACTTCATGAGAAGTAAACAACTGAGAAGCCTGGAGGATCAGGGTATGTCTCGTCTACTCATGCTTCGTGACCGCATTGATGAACTGCAATCACCCCAGGACGCAGATGGACCAGACCAGTCTTCTAAAGAAGAGGCTGCGGCATCGGTGACAGAGACTGAGTCTGAGGTAGTAACATCTGCAGTGAATGTTCAACAATCAGGGGTTGCAGATCAAGTACCTGGGTTGATAAGACTAAGTGATGTTGCTGCATTGTTACCACGTAGAGAATTTAAAATCCAAGGTGGTCAAATTTCAGATTCTGGTTCTGAGTTAAGCTTTAACAACTTGTCTAAACAGATCGATGAAGGACTGACTGAAGGGTTTTCTGAGGCTGAGGTGATGAGAACAGTTCTAAAGATAATTAAGCCTGGTAACTTTAAAGATATGCTCATTACCAAAGATGGCCTGACAGTAACTGAACTGAAGCGTTTCCTGAGAGCACATCTTCGTGATAAGAGCAGTACTGAATTATTTCAGGAGTTGAGTAATGCAAAACAGTTTGACAAAGAAAACCCGCAGCAGTTTATGTACAGACTTATGGGGTTAAAACAGCGTGTGATGTTTGCGTCTAAACAAAGTTCTGGGTTTCAATATGACAGCAAACTGGTGCAGGGAGTGTTTCTCCATTCACTTTACCAGGGGATGAATGAAAAATGTTCATACATCCGACGAGACCTTAAGCCTCACATTGCAGACATAAATGTCACTGATGACTTTATCTTGGAAGTCATAACAAGATCTTTGAGTGAGGACACAGAGAGACAGATGAGGTTAGGCCATACACACAAACAAAAGATGGTCAGTGTCAGTGCAGTACACCAAGAGAAGGACAAACAGAATGCAGATCAGATGCAGACAGAAGTTCAAGCCAATCGCACTGCAATACAAGAGCTGACATTACAAGTGTCATCTTTGACTAAGAGTATCGAGAAAGTTCTCTCACCTGCAGTGAACACAGCAGCCGCAAACACACATTCCATGTCACCACACCCAAAACAGTCAGCCAAGCCAGAAGCAAGGGGAAAGTGTCACCAATGTGTCTCCCAAGGAGCTGAAACCTGCACGCACTGTTTCCGGTGTGGAAAAGAGGGACACAGAGCCATTGGTTGCATCCAGAAGTCGGGAAACCGGATGAGGTCACTGGGGAGGGACCACCAGTGACCAGACTTCATGTGGAGTCCCTCATCTCTGAAAAGTTGCACTCCAAAGAGAAAACTCCATCTTCCACCAAGTCCTTCAAACAACACAATGTGCCGAAAGGAAAGCGTGTTGCACAGCTGATTGGTGGTCGGTGCATGATAACTTGCTGCCTTAATGGGGTAAAACTTCCAATGCTGTTAGACAGTGGGGCACAGGTTAGCATAGTGGAGAAATCTTGGGTGCAGAAAGCTTTGCCAGATGTGAGCATTCAACCACTGGAGAGCTTGCTGCCAAACCATCCACTCAAAATCACAGCAGCCAATGGAACAGAAGTACCATTTGATGGGTGGATTGAGGTTCTGCTTGAGATCACAAGTGACCAGCATGGTTCCGTTGCCCTCTGTGTTCCAATGCTGGTAAGCAAAGAGAGAGTGAGCAGCCCATTGCTAGGCTTTAATGTGATTCAAGAGATCATTAAAGAAAGCAGTCACCAAACAGATGCTCTCAGCTTAGTGGAATTACTGGCAGAAGTCTTAAAAATCCAGAAAAACAATGTCGAAACTCTTGTTTCTGTCATTCAAACAGCGCCATCTCAGGAAGAGCCAGAAAGACCAGGAGTAAGAGTAAGGAAGAAAGGGCTTACTGTTCCCAGCAACAACATTTGCCAGGTGAAATGTCACATCAGAGCACTTCCTGGAGGAGGAATAATGCTGTTCGAGCCAGACATCGACTGTAGATTACCAGAGGGATTAGAGTTGTTCCCTGCGCTTGTTGATGTGCCTGTTGGAGCTTCCAAAATCGTGAGAATACCAATACAAAATTCAACAAGGCGAGACATCTACTTACCTCCAAAGACAGTCCTGGGTTCCCTTGAAGAGATCACAGACAGCAAACCTGTAACTATTCAGTCACCTCCTCAGAAACCTCCAAATTCCAGCGATGATTCTCTCCTGTGCACTGCCAATGTGAACCCAAAGGATGATGGATACAAGAATGCAAAGGAAATTCAAAAAACAGAGAAATGGCACCCAAACGTCTCCCTCGATCATCTATCCGAACATGAACAGAATGAGGTGAGACAACTGCTCTATGAAGAATCAGATGTGTTTGCTCGTGAGGAAGGCGACATCGGATGCATTCCTGACTTGCAGCTAAAGATCAACACAACAGACAACTCACCTGTTCAGAAAAATTACAACTCCATTCCACGACCACTGTATAAAGAAGTAAAAGAATACATTCAAAATCTCTTAGACAGAGGATGGATATGTAAATCAGTATCTTCTCATTCTTCGCCAGTGGTGTGCGTGCGAAAAAAAGACAACAGCCTGCGACTGTGTGTTGACTTTCGTGAGCTCAACCGCAAAACCATACCTGATCGCCATCCACTGCCACGGATCCAGGATCTATTGGACAGTTTGGGAGGTAATTCATGGTTCTCCATTTTAGATCAAGGTAGTGCATATCATCAAGGTTTCGTGAGCACAGAGTCAAGACACTTAACAGCATTTAGCACACCCTGGGGGCTCTATGAATGGGTAAGAATACCCTTTGGACTGACTAACGCACCAGCTGCATTCCAGAGGTGCATGGAGGGAGTATTAGAAGGCATCAGGGATGAGTGCTGTGTGCCATATTTGGATGATGTCCTTTGTTATTCCAAAACTTTTGATGACCACATGAACCATCTCCGTCAAGTATTCTGTCAGATGCGACAACATGGCATCAAGCTTCGTCCTGCCAAATGTGAACTTTTCAAAAGACAAATCCGTTATCTTGGGCGGACAGTTTCAGAAGAAGGCATCCAAATTGACCCAAAAGATTTGGAAGCAGTGATGGCTCTGAAAGAAAGAAAACCCAGCACAGTTGGGGAGGTCCGGACATTACTTGGATTTCTAAGCTATTATCGGGCCTTTATCCAAGATTTCTCACGCTTAGCAAGACCGTTGTTTGAGCTGTTGCAGAAACCAGAAGAGACCAGTAACGCCACCAGGCCTCAGACCCAAAAAGGGAAAAGAAAAGAAAACAAAGCACAGCTTCCCTCCCGTACACCTGTTACGTGGACTGCTGAGCATCAAAGCGTGTTATCCAGGTTAGTCGAGATGTTAACAAATCCTCCTATCCTGGCTTACCCAGATTTTGATCTTCCCTTTCTGCTTCACACCGATGCTTCAAACGAAGGTCTCGGTGCTGTATTATATCAGAAGCAAAACAACAAACTGCGTGTCATTGGGTACGGGTCCAGGACATTAACACCAGCCGAGAAAAACTATCATCTACACTCAGGCAAACTTGAATTCCTGGCACTAAAATGGGCCATCTGTGACAAGTTCCGAGATTATCTGTATTATGCGCCAACCTTCACCGTTTATACAGATAACAACCCCCTAACTTACATCCTGAGTTCAGCACGGTTAAACGCCGTTGGTCACAGGTGGGTTGGGGAGTTAGCGGATTTTCATTTCGACATCAAGTATCGACCTGGGAAGAGAAATGCTGATGCTGATATGTTGTCCCGGTACCCAGTAAAACTCCCACAGCAGATAGGAGATTTCACAGAGGCAGTGTCATCAGAGTTTGTTTCTGCAGTGTGGCAAGGCAACAGAGTAGCGCACAACAATGATGTCCCTTGGGTGGCTGTATTGCAGCTTACCAGCGAAGATGCAGATGTCATACCATCAGAGACCATTTCCAGCATCACTCCAAACATCAGAACTGCTCAACAAAATGATCCAGCCATTAAAGAGATTGTGTCTTTGAAACTGAAAGGAGTGATCCCAACAGAAAAAGAAAAAAAGACAATGAGTAAATGGTCGAGAAGGCTCATGTATGAGTGGAACAAGTTAGTGGTGGAAAATGGAGTACTCTACCGTGAAACAGATCAAAACAAACAACTCGTTCTCCCTGAACAACTGAAAACAGTGGTGTTAAAGAGCTTACATAATGACATGGGGCATGTAGGTTCTGAAAAAGTTATCCATCTTTGCCGAGAACGATTTTATTGGCCATATATGCAGCAAGATATTGAAGAGTACATCACAAAAAAATGCTCTTGTATCAAACAGAAACACCCCAGCATTCCACAAAAAGCACCAATGGGATCTATCAAAACTAGTGCACCTTTTGAGTTGGTCTGCGTCGATTATTTACATCTGGAGCCAAGCAAAGGAGGGTATGAATATATCCTGGTGCTCATCGACCATTTTACACGCTTTGCACAGGCCTATCCAACAAAAAATAAATCAGGAAAGACAGCAGCCGAAAAGATCTTTCAGGACTTTATTCCCCGCTTTGGGTATCCAGAAAAGCTGCATCACGATCAAGGGCGGGAGTTTGAGAATAGTATGTTCCAGAGACTGCAACAACTTTCAGGAATTGCTCATTCTCGCACGACTCCTTATCACCCCCAGTGCAACCCAGTGGAACGCCTAAATCGCACGCTTCTCCAAATGCTACGGACATTACAAGAGGAAAAAAAGAGTGAATGGAAAGATCATCTGCCTCAGATTGTGCATGCGTACAACTGCACAAGGCACGATTCTACAGGATACTCTCCCTTCTTCCTTTTGTATGGCAGGGCTCCACGGCTGCCAGTTGACTTGCTCTTTGGCTGTAGGAGAGAGAGTGAAGCAAAGAACCACCAGTCATTTGTCCAAAAGTGGTTAGACAGGATGCGAGTCGCTTACCAAATAGCTGCTGACAACAGCCAAAAGTCCTCAGCTAAAGGCAAGAAACAATATGACAGACATGTCAGAGGTGTCACACTCCAGCCAGGTGACAGGGTGCTGGTCAAAAACCTCTCAGAGAGGGGAGGCCCAGGAAAGTTGCGTGCATACTGGGAAAAAGTATTGCATCGCGTGGTGGAGAGAATGGGAGATGGACCTGTTTATAAAGTGCAACCAGAGAGAGGTACCAAAACCATGCGAGTATTGCATCGAAATCTCTTGCTGCCAGTAAATGATCTACCTCTGGAGGAGGAACTACCTGCTACCAAAACGACAAAACAGAAGAGACCTCAACATCACAACAACAGGATGGATCAAACGGGGACAGACAGCTCTGATGAGGAGGAGCAGGAGTATACTTACCCTTATGACCTCCGGAGCAGAATTCCATGTTACAGACTTGCGAATCCTCAAAAACCACAAACTTCCATTTCAGAGCGAGCTCCTCAGCAACTTGAGGCAGTTGGCACAAATCAGAATTCTCAAAATCAGCCAAAGCTGCGCGCAACAGCCAGAGAATTCTGTCCTCAGGACAGACAAGAAGCTGAGGTGGAACCAAACAATGAGGCCACTGAGAGTGGACCAGGGCTGGTTGACACAGAAGTGGATCAAAGAGATGAAATGGATGGTGGAAACATCAGAGAAGGTGATCATATGAGAAGGTCACAGAGGAGAGCGATACCAACAACAAAGTTCACATACGATGTCCTTGGACAACCCTCATATCACCATTGGAATGCAAGTGTGAACCCCTTCTTACTTAGCCGAACCCTGCCAGGAACACACAGTTTCCCACCGCCTCCTTGTTCGGTCCATCCCCAGCCATATTACCCCAACTGCTACACTTTCATTCACTAAATACCACACAAAGAACAGTAGCAAATGTCAGGAGACATTTTTTTTTTAGTGGGGGAGAGTGTAGAGGGTCAAGAAGATAAAAGATAAAAAAAAACAGACACCCCTATTTTATTTTTATTTCATTTTGTTTCAAGATCAGTTATTTTTCATTCACAGTAATCTCAGTAAACACTGCAATCTCACATCCAGCCGCTAGGAGGCGCTTGGCGCTGGTGGTATGGAGTAGAGCAGGCCGCAGAGGAAGAATAAACCTTCCTATATGGAGTTACATCAGCTCAACGTGCGTGTTCTGTCTTCTTCTCCGCCACAGGTTGGTATAAAGTTCATTGACATTAATATAAACGCAGATATCGATGGCTGAAAATGTTATCTAGTGAGGAGATCACATACGGTAGAAGTCGAGGTGATCTATAAAGAGATTTGTGAGGGAAAGCAGCAGAGAAGTGTCTGCTAATCTATGCTAATGCTAGCGGAGCTGGAAAACATGGCGGTTGCATGTGTAATCTGAAGAGAAACGGCTGAGATTGTCAAATGTTATTTACTTCACATCTTTGGGAAACTGTTCTTACACTATGATATTGCTAATGTAAACTGTGTGGTGGATACCAGGTTAGAAATATCATATTGGAGATGAGAGTAAAGATGAGAGAGATTTTATGTTAAAAGCACTATTAGGGGGAAATGCATTGGTCAGCTTGTATCAAATGTGTTGTATGTGATAATCAAAATGTATATATGAAATAAATAGTCAAAGTTCATTGTAGTTGATTAAGTGAAATGATTTGTGTATATAAGAGAAACAAGTTCATGATCTTTGTTATATTGATAAAATGATTCTTCTTCAGATATGTTCAGTTATTGGAATGTGACAATTCAGATTGTTAAGAAAAAGATGTGATGATTAGTATAAAAGAAATGGGATTTAAGATGATGTCTTAATTGATTCGACACCTGATTTCTGTGAGAATAAACCTTCCTATATGGAGTTACATCAGCTCAACGTGCGTGTTCTGTCTTCTTCTCCGCCACAGCACGTTGGGACAACCATATCTATACTGCTGCCTTCTGAACACATTATCAGACGGGCAACATGTTCACTTTTAAAGCCACATTAAACAAACTACAGCTTCACAGGCAGCGGCTTTTATAGCCGTCATCACTGAGTCAACGCGTCGTTGCAAATAAATGTCATAAATTGGAGCTGTGTGGCGTAAACTGTATCTGGACGGTTGGAGTCCGTTTCATATTCGATCAAGAGAGTGTCAAAAGTTCCAACAATCAGAGGAAGCTATTTAAAAGGGAGTGTTGCATCCTTTTCGGTGAATAATTATCCAGTGTGATCAGTAATACTCTCACACAACAATAGAATAAACTAAAGATTGACTGGCCAAGTAAATAATATCCCTTGAAATCACTGCTGTGGATGAAGCTTCGTTCTGTAACGTTTCGCTCTTGTTTGGAATGGACTCTGGACAAAACGTAATAATGCCCCCGGTTCTGTTTTTAACTTTTCCTGTGGCGGTGCAACCACACTGGATTTAGGAAGAGGCAGTGGCGGGTTCAAAAGGTCGCTCCCTCCGTTTCCCTCTTTTCCCTTCCCATATGCACGCACATAAACAGAGAGGCGGGCAGCTCGGAAGCTCCGGCTGTCACTTAAATCAGCGCTTCCCTACTGGTCTGGCCTTGGGACCCACAATTCTTCTCAGTCATTACAGTGAGTCACACATCAGTTAGTTTAACTCCCATTCAATTATTTCCATCCATCCATTCTCCTGGGTGCTTATCCTGTTGACGGTGGCAAAGAGCTGGAGCCAATCTCCAAGCGAGAGCACACCTGGACCGCTGCCAGCCCGGCACACGCGGGGACAGATAACCACCTCGGGGCAGTTAAGGCTTTCAGCTCGCTTTGCTTGCGAAAAGGTGGAATGCAGCAGGAAAACAAACAGCCCAGAGAATAATCGGGTCGACGCAGCTCTGGATGATAATTCAGAATCCTACTTTCATTCTATAACCGTCAACAAGGGACTTCGATATCTGTTATAATCAGTGGTGTAGTGGTCCCCAAAGGAGTGGGCATATGCTCAATTTTTGCTTCTAAAGCATCTCAGAAGTGGTTTTTTTTTTTTTTTTTTAAAGAAACAGTGTTTTTTTTAAATCCAGCCACAGTATTTGCTCATTGCCTATTACAACTACTTACTACATTTACTACGATCGGCTTCACGCATTTCAGAAATGGTTATTCTTCACCATTTAGAAGATAAAGTAGCCTGAGCATTTCCAACAAAGTTCCACCTTGAGAGCAATTTTCAAGAAGTTGCTTTTTCAATGGCTCCGAGCACCGCAATGGACCCTAGAAATACAACAAAAGGCGTTGCACTTTCACTAGAAATTATTCCCATGTAAGTGAGCCCTAACTGTTAGATGACAAGGGAATTATTTTTAAGAAAGACAAAAACAAAATTAAGTTTTTAAAAAAAATATGGCTAAATTTAGAATATCAGGACAGAGACATTTCAAAGATGAACATCTTGTCTGCAGGGTGAAGAAATGGCGAAGCGTCAGTCTGAAAACAACAGTGAATCCTTCAAAAAGAAGATGGGGCAGGGAGTTACAAAGTTCAGTTCAGTTCAAGTTTATTTGTCATATACATTAGGGTACAGGGTAGCATAAGCAATGAAAAATGGTTTGCCCTCGGCAGTAAGTGTAACCCCGTGATCCCACAGCACGCGTCTAGCTGCGGTGCGCCGCTGCGCGTTCACGTCCGTTTGTGTGTGTGCGCGTCAACGCCCACTGCACGCGTTCTCCTGCGCTCTGCTCCGTCACAGAGCTCCAAAAACATTGTGAAGCGCATGCGCGAGATGTTCAAGCCCCCGCGTTAACTCCATTACCCTTTCACAATAAAACAAGCACACAAACATACTGCATTAAGAGGACAAACATTACCACTACATGGAAAACAAACCATATGCTATTTTTTTCACTCCACAAATGTATTCAAATATCGAAATATGCACATTATCAGTTTTTTGGATATTTGTAATGAGCTTTATTTATGACAAAATGCATATATAAAACAATATTGTTACAAATAAATGTATCACTATATGACTAACCATATCTTGTAACCTGGCACAATATAAGTACTAAAGATTATGCAAAGATACTTCAGTGAACATCTCTGACAATGACCAAAAAGGTAAACGTTTCAAATTATTTAATTTTGAAAACACAGAAGTTGTTTCAGTTCTCTTTCCTGTTTGGAGCTATCCGAACAGCGGGGCTTGACGCGCTCGCGTGCGGCCGCGGCCAAAAGTAGGTGGGACGCGTATTCTTATCCTGGACGCTGCTGAGCGCGCCGCTCGCGTCAGTGACGCACGCGAGTGAACGCTGGATGTGGAACTGCTCCCGACCACTACAATGGCAACCTATTTGCTGCGTCCAGCGCGACGCAACGCTCCAAAAACGCGTGCTGTGGGATCCGGGGGTAAGACTTCATAGAAGCAGAGGACCAAACCAGAGTTGAGTTCATCTTTTACAGTGAAAAATCTGAGCAGCAAAGTTTGGAACGTTGAACGCTGAAGCAGCACCAGTCCACCAAACACCCCAAAGAGTTTATCCTCAGAGAAATTTTATTTCACATATCATATGTTATGAGGCTCCTGAACTGTTCAGGGAGTGTTGGGGGGGTCGTCTAAGTTTACAATAGTGAAAATTTGGTTCCCTCAATCAAAAGGTTGGGAACCAAAAATTCAGTCCATCGGAAGAATGTTGAGTTTTGCATAGTTTTGGGTTGTGTTGGTTGTTAATTTGACCACTGTTACTACATATTTTTTTCCAACCCCAGGTTCGGTTGACCATATTTTACTTTTTTATTCCAAAACAAACTCCTGGTTTTCACTGTTTATCAGAGGACGAGTATTTAAATTGACTGACATTTTGCACACAATGCCACAGTAATTTGTTGTATGCCACGTAATTCCCCAGAGGCGGCTTTGTGCAGCATTACTGCTGAAAGTGGGAAAAAAAAAATAAAGAATACAGTTGCAGATAACATACCCGAAACATAAGTCATAGCTCTGGAGTCTGCTTTTCAGAGGAACTGAAGATAAACGTACCCATTTTGCAGTTTGAAGTGTAGATATTTTTAAACTCATAACTTTGAGAGTCAGACGCATTTTGTTTAAGTCAATATGTTTGTTTTTTTCATAAAAAATTTGGAGTTTTGTTGTGTTTTGATTCTCTATGAAGGGGAGGCATTGTTTCTATTTGTCATTGTTTAATGAATAATTTATGTTGAAGTCTCTTTTGGAATCAAAAATATAATCTCCTTATTCTACTCTGATGCAATCCAGTAGATGAAGCTCCATTTTCACGTCAACACCCTTTACAATGAAGGATTTCTGTGAAAGGGAAGAAAATATGCCACCAGAGAGTTTTTATGTAAAACACAGAGAAAATGTGAGAGCAGGAATCTCCAAACCACAGTCTACTGAACAGAAGTGCAAAAAGAAATAAAACTGAATGATGGTCTCTGGTAATAGAATCTCAAATAAACTTTCACTTTTCTTTTCCGTTGAGGTAAACGCTGGCCCCGGACACCATTTTGAGTATTTATGGTGCACGCAAGCATGCAAACAAATGATAACCACCTCGGGGAGCGCTGCCCCACATATCCGCTGTAGATACAGCTGCAGTCGCTCAAACCAGATGAATGTTTGAACAATAACCGTTTTCGGGCTCCCTCGGTCATGCACGTTTGAGGAGCAGTAGCAGTCTTCGATATAAACTCCGCCGTTTGTGGTTAATGTTTGAAAAGCTGCTGAAGTGCTTCCCAATTAATTTAAACTGCACTGTATATCTTAGCCGGCTGGGTTTTTTCTTCCCGGAGCCGCGTGACCCCGGAGAACAGCGGCGATGTGACACTAATGGGCAGATTCCTCCTGGACTCTAAATGATTACCACATCACACGGTCACACCAGGGCGGAGGTGTGCGCGCACACACACACACACACACACATGCTCCCAGTGAGTGGAAACAGACACACGCTGGACAGACCACACACACACACACACACACACACGCACGCACACGCGCTCCAGGCACTCAGTCTCAACTGAGCGTGCTCTGCCTTTGATAGCAAACAGTATTTAAATTATATGCAGTCTCATTAAATAAATCTCAGCGCTGATGTAATTATCAGAATACCATCAGAATCACTGGAGGTCACATTCGACACGACGTACACAAGCAAATAAAACCGAGGCTCGCTCGTGGCCATTTGGGCACTCACCCAAATGGAAGGCGATGCAGCGCGATGTATTCGATTGTGCTTCGCACTTAATGAAATGAGACAATGACATACATTCATTAGTGGATCATATTTCTCCGCGATGCGTCCGAACATGTGAAAAGGCACCTTGTTTTTCGTAAAGGAGAAGGATCTGGCTCGTGTCAGAAGGTTAATCAACAGGTCGGAATCCAGACAAAATGATAAATAGTCGCTTTATGACGGGGACACATGGATATATTTGGAAATGACGGCTGCGGTAATGAAGGGAGCTGTTTAATCAGTGAGTGCTTCCGTCTCATTTTCCAGCAAAACTTTCAATATCTGGCAGTTTTTCAGCATTACTCAGAGTTTTTAATGATGCTGAGAAGCTCTTGTTACAGAAGTGGAGCACACCTTATCTCATCAGTGATTGGACAGCCAGACAGCAGAAGTCTGGGGTGCCACCAAACTGACCTGTATATGGGCGAATAGCTTTCATGTAGTTCTCTACATATCATAAATGCTCTAAAAGTTATTCTTATGATAGCAACACTTGCTAATTCCCATCAGCAGAGGCAGGACAGGAATATGAGGCTAAAACGTCTCAACAGAGATGATTGTTTGCCTCTTTGTGTTCGCGCCACATGACTAATTTTTTTTTTTTTTATTGTGTTGACATCTGGGCTTTGATTGGGCAACAAAAACCACGAACTTGTTTATTCAAAACCATTTCTGGGGAATTGACTCACGGTGTGTGCCTTGCTCAAAGGTGAATATTTTCTCAAGTCTTGGTTTGATGGAGTCAGAGTTTCCTCCAGCTATTCCTACTTCTTTGCAACATTTATTTAACCATCACCGTCTGACAGCCATGCAGCGAATGATGCTGCCTCCACCATGCCTCATGATGCTGTGTTTGACGTCTATCATACATGATAATTAGTCCATCCATCCATCTCCTATCCTATATATCCCGCTTAACCCTGCAGGGTCGGGGCTTGATATTTACTAAGACAGCAAAAAAATTACTTTTTGTCATTTTTTTCATTTGGTATTTGCAGTAATTATGTGGCAGAATTGTTGCCACCACCCAAATATTTGTAATTGCAATCATAAAGCGATGTCTTTTTACTTTAATTTTCTACCATTTCCAGATTTACCATGACATATGTTCCCTATACCATGACAATTCCCTGATAAACCTCAACATCCAAAGTCTCTGACCTTCTCATTACCCTCAGCTGTACTGATAGTAAATATTACCCACCGAACATCCGCCTGTTGGCCCTATATTGTGACTGCTAAAACTACACTGGCTCAAGTCCCGATGATAATGTGGGTTTTGTTTATTAAAACCATTTATTTGAATGTTAAATATTCATGGGTCCGTTTGCAGATGCTTTGGGGGAAGGCCCGGCCGCGCACTCTGAATAACAACAGACACTCACCGAGACAGATAACCACCTACTGGATTGTAAATAAATATGTGTTGAAAGCTCACTGAGAGGGGAGGGAAGGAAGGCAGACAGTCAGACAGTTCAGTCCAATTAAACAGAGCCACTGTCAATGCGTTGTGACAGGCTCGTATCTGCCGCTGCCAGAGATTCAAATGGCGATGTACATTAGTGTGTGTGTGTGTGTGTGTGTGTGTGTGTGTGTGTGTGTGTGTGTGTGTGTGTGTGTGTGTGTGTGTGTGTGTGTGTGTGTGTGTGTTACAAAAATAAAATATTCCACATACAGTAAGCACTGCAGGACCTGTGGCCACCAATTAATTATTCAGTCTTGCCGGCACGACATACGGCATAATCCGACCGCCTATTTGAAACCATCATCACTCATAAACGGAAGTGTTGTATTAATTAGCATATTCTTGCAAGTCTTCTGCTTTTACAGTATATTTAAAATGCGATTTCAACTCCAGCACTTAGATTCAACTTGTTGACTCTTGACATGTTTGAAAAGGTTAAAAATTGGGCAATAAGTCTGTTGGCTTCCAGGAAGGCGAGAGAAAAAAAAAAAAAACAAAAAAAAGGAGGCCAATAGGTCCTGAAACCCAGAATTAGACTTACTTTCCTCTACATTTGTTGCTCCAGAAAACAGAATGGTTCATTTAATTATTAACTACATCAACTCACCAACAACAGTTACTTCAAACTTTCACACTTGTAGAGCACACTGTTAATGACCAAACTTAGAGCAAAAACAGTTACAAGAATGTCACAACTTGAATTGGACATTCAGCATTGGGAAAACTGACGTCATTTAACTGATACAAATCTCAAAGGTAGTGTCAAGTTTTAACATTATTAATCCAAAAAAAAAAAAAAAAAAGAATTAGACTACATACAGTTTCTGTGTAAACAGGCAGTTTTTGACATGCTGCTAATACACTATGGATGTGGGAAACAGCTCTTCTGCAAATTTGGATGATGAAGTTTCAAGCATTTCCGCTATCACAGTGTAAACAGACTTTGTTCCCAAAAAGTTGTTTAAATGCGAAATTTTACTGAACCAAAACACAAAAATGATGCACTTTCACTTTAAACGGCATGCAAATAAACCCTGTTACTATTTCCCCACACTTCTTTTTATTAGAGGAGAAGCACCTCATAAAAACTGCTAATGGCCACATCAGCCAGTGTAAATGTTGAATCAGATATGAGAAGGAAAAGACCAACACCACTTATGACAAACGTTCCCAGTGAACAATGCTGGTGATTTTAAAGTCACAGTGTAAGTGGATACTGCGGTTCAGGCTCAGTAATATATAATGTAGATATCCCTGCATTTTTAATCCATTTGGTGCAATGATTAAACATTTTTTCTGACTGCTGGAGTGCAACGTGTTCCTCATGGGCAGATGAGCAATGCATTAGGAATGGTTTGTTGTGATTTTCTTACTTTAGGGTTTGGAGAAGAAACATAAAAGAAAAAAAAGCACCTGCTTTTCAGCCGGCATGCCTGATTAAAAAAGTCACTTCAAAACAAAAGAAGCATTTTTTGAATCAGATGGAGAAAAAAGAAGAAAAACTCCAAGAATCCCTGAACTCTGAGAATGATTTTTTTTGTCAACGGCTCAGTAACTGTATCCTATTTTGGTGCTACTGTTTTCATCAGTGTGAGACATTTCAATGAGAACAAAGCGAAAGGTCAAGGAGAGTACGAGGCAAATTCTTCTCTCAGAAGCTTTTGATGGGAGTCCTCTTGCACTTTTGTTATCTTTTTTAAGCAGCATAGCACAACAAAGCGAGAAACAACTCCCACTTTCCCCAAGCTGAAAACAAATACAATGACTGCTCCTAATAAATTGCGCTGCTTCTTTTACTCGTAACTGGAGGAGAACTATGATTAACAGCAACAGTGAAGCGGAGGGAATAGTCGGAACGGATATCTAATGCCTCCATTTCTCCAAACTTGGTCAGCGATCAGTCACACCCATGGCACCCACATGCTTCGCCTCAGCTGTGACCTAGAAATGCTCTCCAGTAAAATAACAATAAAAGCCTTCATATTTCTGGAGCGTGCTTTGATCCATTTAAGGCTTCATCTGACTTCATGTCCTGTGTTAGAGAAACGACAGCAGAGGGGGGGGAAAAAAACCCACAGACTTTTGTACAATAAAGGAAGATCTGAATCAAAACTGGAAATGACGTACATAGAATAGAACAGATACAGAGAAACAATCGGTCCAAAAAGTAAACTGAACAATTACAGTGACAATGCCGAGATGTGTTTGGAGTAGAAGAGTCAGATTTAATTTACTTCAGCGCCCACGTACCGCCTGAATTGATCTCAAAACTGAAGTTTTCCCTCAGTTATAGAGAAACAGACGTATAACAAGGGAATTCATCACCGTCATTGCTGCTCTGCACAGGACTGAACCTCCTCAGTCACATCTAGCTAAAGGATGTTAGCGTGCTAACAGAGGCTAGCACGCTAATGGTGCCGAATGCAGGACTTGTAGGCGTAGATCTGAGGCTGTGCACTCCTAGCCTTGAGAAAAATTTTATTAGATTAAAAGTATTCCCGCCATAATAGTAGCATTCCAGCGTAATATGCATGGTATGAGGAGGCATACTTTTGAGTGTTTTCCAGTCACACTTGCTTTGTTAAAATGCTAGCTACTGATGTCATTACGCTCCTGTGCTTGCAATGCTGCATTCAGGTCTGACTTGGAAAATTGCCTTCTCTTTCACTCCCTCACAGTCATGGATGCGTTTAGGTACCAAAACATGGTACCATTTGATTTTACGTTGAATCGGTACTCGGTAGCACCGAAGAAATTTGGTTGGTACCAATTAAAGTACCAAATTCAGTACCCATCACTAACTACTACCAGGCAGAGGAAGTGAAAGATGTGATGAAGAACCCCAAATAGCTGGAAAATGCTGGACTGACAGACGACACAGGCAGTAATGATGGCATGATGGCAGCAAAAGAACAGACACTGAGCACAGTAGAGGCGAAGGTCGACCACAATAGATCAGACCAAAGGTGCTGCAGAGACAGCCCAGCACATAGTAGCAGAGTGGAGGATGCAGGCAGGATCACTATACATGGAAAAACACCACCGAGAGGCTGGGGTAGTGTACAGAAACGTATGTTTCCAGTAGAGACAAGAGGTATCCAAATCCCAATGGGACATCCCCCCAAAGGTGGCTTAGAACAACATGGCGAAGAACTTCAGCTTCCAGACTGACAAACAGCTGCTGGCTAACCAGCTGGACATTGTGGCAGTTGATAAACTGAAGAGGGAAATCATGATAGATGTGGCAGTACCAGCTGAGAGTAACATCAAAAAAGAAGGTTGGGGAGTACCGAAGGGTTTAAGGAACAGATGTGAAACGTAATTCCCACAAAATACACACACAGTAAAGAGCTACTATATCAGAAAGGTGAACACAGCAACATTGACAATTGCCAGAGACGCTCAAAGCACATCCAGGATTTAGTGCCGTGTTGTTATAATGGAACCACGTATGTGTGGAAGGAGAGAACAGTCCATCATCATTTTTGGTCCTATAGCAGGCCCACTGAGTATCTGGTGTATGTACGTGCGGTGCATCCACATGTGATTCCAGTGCCAGTGATTTACACTTCATTGAAAAAGTGCTGCTAACTCCGCAACAGCAGGCAGGACAATCACCACTCTGGATTCCTCTCTTGTCACTGCTAAATTACACACAAGTGTATTTACTGCAAATGTGCAGAACTCTGCATTGTAGAAAAAAAAGTTACAAAACAAATGTTACTGTTTTCAATTGAAAATGCAGTGTAAACAGATCCTAATTTTATTCTCAGTTTGTCCTGGTGACCTGTCCAGGGTCTACACCATCTCCACACAAAGAAGTGGCTCAAGCTCCTGAAGCTTTAGGTGTGAACAGAGTCCACAAACACTGCTGTCCACACTGGGCCAAGGCTCATTTCCAAAGAACCTCCCCGATGTTTTCTCAGGCCAGAGGAACTGGATGCTTTTTCCTGCTCTGTGAAGATGAGCGGGACCATCCAGCCTGTCGTCAGCAGAAACTTCAAAATCCAGCTTGAATTTTTCACTTTGCTTTTTAAATATTCGTTTTTGAGAGCAAAACTTACTCTCATTCCCAAAATCCACATTGCACAGCAGGTAATATACTTAAAAGGCTGCTAAAACTGAAGCGCCTGTTGGAGCCTTGAGGCGATGTGTATTTGTCAATACTGGTCTTTTAAGATAACTCTAATATCATATTTAGATTTACTGGATTTCTTTTTTAATGCTCAATAAGCTTTTGTTTTCCCTTCAACACCATCATAGTTTTAAAATTGATCTGAATTTTAAAGTTCCGATTGAGTGGTTGTCAAATTTATTGAAGTGTTATTGATCCCACCTGATGAATAATGAATTAGATTTTTTTATTAACACTTGACTTGCAATCCTTTGAAGAGAACCCCGGGGTGATTTTGGATTATTGTATAATTACTGAGCATTTTTCCACCTCCACTCTCCTTAGAGTGCACTGGACTTCCTTTCCTCCATTCGACCCATACATTCATATGCACAACCAGCTGGGAGACGCGTCCTTCAGCGACGTGCCATTGCCTCATCAATCACCACCCAAGGAGATGCGTCTCATCGAGAACGGCAGCAGAAACGTCACTTTGTCAGGAGCTCACCAACTTTTTGAAAGGACGCCGCTTCGTGCCTCTGACATCTACTTTTCAGAATGAGCAATTGCAGATGTTACTCTGAATTTTGATACCGTCTCTGCCCTGAGTCCACTCCATCAAACAGACAAAAAACACACCCACTGCTCTCGGTGGAAGAAAATACATTTACTCTGCTGGGAATAAATCCACTGTCATAACTGTAAAATAATATAATAAAAAGACAAGACTACTGTGTATATTTGACAATCTGAATCACTTATCAACACATTGGTCTGGGCAACAGTTTCATTCAGCAGTTTTTTTTTTTTTTTTTTTTTAAACTTACTGTTGGATTATGTGACAGTAAAACAATTCTCTGGCAGAAAAACTAAGAAATTATTTGGCAAGATAAAATGTGTTCTCAGTCTAATCTTTCTATGAAAATATCAGGACACCATAGTTTCAAAATCCATGCTGCGTAATCGGTATGAAGAGCGAAAACGATGCCAGCTTCATCCGTTTCACGCAGTTCCCTCGACACAGTGAGGCCTTCTGTGACAGGACGATGAAGCGGCAAAAGCCAGATTCAGCGTCCTGACCGGAGAACAGTGATGGGCTTTGTTTCCGCTGCGCCCCCGTGGGACCCAGTTTGGCTGATGGTAATGGGCTTGTGTCCATATGGGGGGATCCAGGCCATCATCCAACATGCAGGGACCATCCATTAAGAGGACACTTTGTGGGTGATTGAGGAAAAACGCATCTGGGGGAGAATTCCCTCTGGGGATTGATTGAGTTGCTGATGTGAGGTTTATGTAGGACATGAACATCCTGATGAGAGAGATCATACTGATGTGATATCCGATGATAAATATTAAAATGAAACACCTGTTGCTTAGGCCCCGTTCACACTACGTTTCAAATGAAAACACATTGTTTCTGTTTTTTGGTCAGAAAAGTTTGACCTTTACGTGGCATCTTTTGAAAACTCTTTCTGTTGATCCTGAAACGGCAGAAACAACAACTTCACATCAAAAGTTTAACCTTCACACTTTAAACCATCGTGTAAATTTTTGATTGATATGAGACCACGATGGACAACTTAGATTGTTTATAATGGTATAATAGGTTTGTTTTCGTGCTGTCATGGGGTTAAAAGTAATGGTTTGTCATTTTTGTTATTTAAATTTAGCATTGAACCCAACCAAATATTCACATACTCTAAGATGCTGGAAGTTTTTTCTTGTCTTTTATAGGCTGAATAGCTTGAAAGAAAGACCAAGCATTATATCACTCACCATCTCGACAGCTTTACGACACTAAACAGCATATTTAAATACTCATTTACTCAAAAATTTAGCTCCATCACTCAGTTTTGACTCCACTTTTTTTTTGTACAGTTTCAGGACTATCTTTTGATTGAAGGCAGTGAAATTGCAGTAATCACTACTGACTGAGTGATTAAGATTTAGAAAAACTTGAGGTTAAAATCATTCCCATGTCTTGAAACCATCCATGGAAAACACTAAGAAAATATCTTTAATTAAAAGCAACCTTGTTCCCGCATCACTGTTTTTTTCCATTTCTGTCCCAAAAGGCCTGCATGTAGAAGTATGTTGAGACCACAGCTGAAGCAGGCGTGGCGCAAAACACGCACACATGCCTTATTAAGCTTGTCAATCAACCTCCAATGCGCTGCAACCCTCAGATCCAGCCAGCCAGCCAGCCAGCCATGCAGCCAGGCGGTCAGTCGGGCCAGACCAGACGAGGCAACAGCTGGCCGTTGCTTCCAACTGACTGAGGCTACCTGGCCTGGCATCAACTGCTCGTGACACACTCCCTCTGCCAAATGCTGCACGCGGGCAGGACGGATGGACAGACCGCACCTGGGGAGTGAGGTGAAGGAAGGGATCGGCCACGCAACACGCTGCCCCGAAAGGTCAGGCACGCCAAACCCTTGGCCGACTGTCCTCAAAAGCCTCACAATCACCTCTCTGCTACTCCAGTGGAGCTGGGAGGATGAGAGCGGAAGGGGGGGGGGGGTTTGATGGCACTAATAAGGCCCGGAGAGACAGGTGACATCGTCCTGTAGGTCGATCAGCGGCACGGTCACCCAAAGGGGAACTGAAAAGGGGCAGAATTATTCCGCTGACATTATTCCGCTCTGAATTTAACTGTCAAGTAGTCAGCGGCTAAACTGACTGTAATAATTTCTCACAGCAGTCACTGATATAGTTTGTGAGTGTGTGTGTGTGTGTGTGCGCGTGTGTGAGCTTGATGTGTGCGCGCTCCATCTGGAGATGACTGAAAGCGAGAGAAAGCCATCAAGCCTGGCGCTCTGCTTGAGCCCGGCTCCTCTCTCCAGCCTCCCCCATCATCAGCCAATGTCAGTGTCAGCATCCGGTTGGGAAGCGGTGATCACGGGGCTGGACGGAGGTGAAAGCAATCAATAGGTGACTTCGGGGCCGGGCGGGATGAGCGGGGGCAGCCATCACAGAGCTCATCACCAGGCTGCATGGAAACAGCCCTGCAGGAAAGCGCGCACGGGGCCAGATTCATTGACATGAGCTCACCACAGTCAGCCAAACCTGCCTGGTCTCGCACTGCATTAGTCCTTCATATATTGCTTTAAATTATCCCCTTTAAGACATTTACTGTGGCTATTGAGGTTAAATAAAAAGGTGAAAAACCACTGGCATGCTTCCCGCATGTTAAATCTCCCCCACCAGTTCTCAACAGGGCTCTCCTCCCTCCCGCCTTGTCCGCTGTTTGCCGTTCCCCAGTAGCGCTGCTGTGATGACAGCTAATAGAACTCAGAGGACGAAACAGTAAAGAGAGTTTGATTTAAGTACTCACAGCTTTTCCAGGGCGGCCAAGCCATAGAAGGAGCCATTCCTCAGCAGAGAGATCTTGTTGTTACTCAGGTTTCTGTTTAGGGCCAAAAGATATGAGAGAGAGAGAGAGAGGAGAAGACGAGATGAGCACACAGAAACAAATGAATGGAAGTACATTGGTAAATACTGAGTTGGGGAGGGGGATTACTTATTCAAATGGCAGATAAACTGTCTATCCTCTGACTGTCAATATGTTGACAGGAGAAATCCTTATCTCCTATGTCTGATGAGATTGCGGCTGTAAATTACTCATCCTGGCCACGTTTCTGTCGTGTTTATGAGCATTTGTGGTTAAGGTGGGTAATGATCCGAGTCACCCCGACCCCGCCCCCTCTCGTCCTCCACTTCTCCATGTCAAAATATCGGCCTAATAGAAAAGCTCCAAGAAACGCCACTTCAGCACAATTCAATCATCCGTTGCTCGCATCAAAACAGCAAACAAATCAATGAAATGCACCGCAGGGATCTTTAAGTGATGAATTAATATTCACAGGAGATGCCGCGCTTCCATTTTGATTATTTCCAGGAAGACCGCCACTACATTTCCTTTTGCTCTTTGTCCTCTCGGATAAATTATGCCTGTGCTGAATGTAAAATGAGAAGCTATATGTTCTGTGAGCGTCAGTCTCAGAGGACAGAAAAATCAAAAATAGAGACACGCAGTGTTTGGACAGCGCTTCCTGCTGAGTGTTACTGGCAGGCTCAAACATACACAATATCTTGTCGCATTAACGCAGTCAGCCCTGGGACTTGGGACTTTTCTCAAACCTTAAAGCCGCATAGTATAAACACAGGCAGTATAGCTGCAGTGAAAAAGGAAAACAAGCAATAACTCATTAGCGAGAATGCTGTGTGATACTGGGCTGTGAATATTTGCATACTAGATTATGCAGAATCACGTTGCAGTTGTCCAGGCTCTCAGTTATTTTACTAACCCCTCATGTTGCTTTAAACCGCTCATTAAGAGTTCTTGATCTGTGTCATCTGAAGATTCATCACTTCCGCTCTGTTGTTTTTCAGTGTCATCATAAAGACGTGGGTCGCGGTGAGACTCTGGAGGATAACATCGATTGGTCATTTGGGGGCAGCCTGGTCGCATCAGGGTGAACAAACATTTTTACAGACCTGACAATAGATTGTTAGTTGGGGGGGGGGGGGGTCATGTGCATACTATGATGGTTCTGAGTGTGGGAAGTAGGCCATCATTGGTTCAATCCACCACTCGGCTTGAAGTTCTGCTGCTGAGTTTTTGGTCATCAGTGGAGATGGTGATGTTTAGGTAGATAACCAATGTGCCTCATGTCCACCCAAGGTATTGGGTAAGCAACAAACCTACATAAGCTATCTAAACTTTCATTTAGTCATCTCTAAGAAGTTATATTTAGCCATCTTAGCTCCCAAGTGTTGCATGGGGACATCTGTATGAGTCTAAGGTAGGTCTACCAACCAAAGTTCTCTTTATTTGCATTAAACACCCAAAACACATTTTGAGGAATTTAAAAAAGACATTCTTCACTAAGGTAACTGGAGTTGCACTCAGACATTTGAAAGAATCCACGATGGTTCAACCTACCAAAGCAACCTGCAGCTGTATGCTGACATTAGAAGGCCTGAAAGGTAGAGAGACCTCCAAAGGAATCTGGAGTGGTGCTGTCACATTAAAGGGAGTCTAACTCGAACATGTCCCACATATCAGCTCACATAATGTTGATGGAAAATTTAGAGACTGACTAGACCATGAAAGGACGCCCTTTAACCTGCCCTTTAACAACTTCCAACTACTTTTTCTTGTGTAACATCACCAAAGCCCTATTTAACACCTGAGAGCAAGGCGGCTGAACAGACTGAGAGAGAACAGGCCAGCGTGGCATGAAGCTGAGAAAATCCACTGCTTGCCGAATTATTTTCAACAAAAATTACATCTTATTTTGATGTAGCAATCTGTATTTTGCTTATTTTTGACAAAATATGGCAACAGCTGTAAAATGCTCATTGCCTGTCGAACGTCCATCATAACAGATCAAGCTAGTCAGCCAGCCTGGCGAGACAGGTGATGTGAGTTTACAAGTTTTAAATCCTCGATGGTTTTCACATTTTATAACTGCACCAATCGATATTTTTGACTGACAACTAGTCAAAGCAAATTGCTTCGCTGAAAAAATATCAGTTTCTCTTACTTTACAGGGTTTTATAACACTTTTTGATACATTGAGCTTTTGCTTTTTAATTTGCATTATATTAAACTTCTCATAAGGATAGCAAACAAGTTTTCAGAAAACCTTTGCTCCACATCGCTGTACACCAAAAAAGCAGAAGTCAATAATGACTAAAAGAACCAAACGTCTGGGAGCTCACATCTAGACAGAGCACGGCTGCACGCATTACCTAAAGAGATACAGCTTCATCCCGTCAATATATCAATGTTGCATTTTACCACCACCTACATGACCAATAAAACTCAATTAAATCATCAGAATATCCATATTTAATTAAATTGTGACACCAGTATACAGTAACTTGTGTTGGAAAAGATTTATTCATCTGACAGCTGTACAGATATGCCAATAGTATTCATTTTCTTTGTTGGATTTTACCTTTCCAAATATATGCACATGTGAACATGTGAAGTACCTGGGAGGCTGCTCAAGCAATGGAAAAGACACATGTGGACAGCGTGGAATGGGGAATCGAACCTGCAATAATCCGATTACATGACAACCACTCTATAATCCGAGCCACATTAACATGTTGCCTCTCAAAGCACCTGCACTGAACCATAAAGCCACCTGTGGAGACACACAGAACCAAATGCATGCGTCAAAATGTACAAAACAAAGAAAATACATAATATATTTTTCTCAAGTTAAATAGAAAGTGGTGAGCTGAGGAAAAGCCTCTCAGCATAAACACAACAGCCATGTGTGCCAAACGGAGACCGAAAGTGGATCTTCTCTTTTAATGTGTTAAATATAGATATAATCATGAACAATAACATTTCAGGCATTGCTAATCATCCCAAATTAAGTTTGCACCTGCGCAAGTAAACCTCGAGCAGATCAGGCCCACGAGAACTGGGTGCAGCTCTACTGTAACAATGCCACAAAACCAATAAAGACAGACTCTTAGTAAAGCATTTCCCTGTTTGTTTGGCTTCCTCACCAGAAATTAAACACAGCTGCTGCTGGGGAGCGTTCTGGTTTTGCCCATATTTAGCTGAAATTCCACAATATTCCATAACGCCAGCGTCTGTTTCACAGAAATAACTCCTGCTTGTGTCGGCACGCGCTTTCATGCTTTTTTTTTTTTTTTTTACAGCACCGTACGCTGTGTCAGACAGGGTGGGTGGTTGGGGGGGGGGGGGGGGGGGGGTCATGATATACATTGTGCTTATTCTACAGGCGAGATTCACATCGTTTTAAATACACCTTGGATGGCGATTCTGGATTTTATATCTGCTAAAATATTGATTACTTGAGCTGGCTCTTAAATCATGTGCTGCGGAGCGGCTCTCTGTGTGCACAGCCCATTTCACGTGCTGCCTTCAGCCCTCCGCTGCATGTGCGACGCTGCATATCTTCAGCATGTGATCACCCCGTCGCTCACCTACACACACACACACACACGCACACAGAGCTTCACAAGGTCAGACCCCCCACCCCGCCTCTTCGCCCTCCCCGTCTCTCTTTAACTGGGAATGACTGGCCAGCCTCAGAAGGAGAAGGCTAATTGGGATGTGTCGCCGGTCTCCTCTGTGACTACTGAGAGCTCGTTATGGCTGCGGCCATCGTATACTCGATTTTAACCCCCGGATTAAGCAGTGGGATCCCATAATGCGTTGTGCTGAACGGGCAAACTGCTGGCCAAACTGCTGGGAGAGCAGAGTGGAAGTGTGTGTGTGTGTGTGTGCACTAAATCAGTCCTGGTGAAAACTCAGTGATCACAAAGTGGCAAGTCACCAACTCCTGAAAAGAAGAACACTGCTCTTTTTTCAAGCCAACCAACTAAAAAAATGACTTTTTTTAATATAAATAAATAAAAGAAATTCCTGTCTTATGTTTGTGTGTCTTCTTGTTAACTCTGACAAGCATGCCTGTGCATATTCTCTCGGGAAAGTACCTTTTTCTTTTTTTTTTTCTCCCCCAGAGTGATAACAGTTGTCTTGGCAGGAAAAGGCAGGAATGAAGAAAGGAAGTCCCCTCTCAGCAAAAGAGGCCAGGATGGACACAAAAACTCCTGTCAGCACATTTGTGTTGACATTTCAGATTGTATTTACATTTGGGCCTCCCACGGAAGCAAACATCTGAGAATATCACATCTCTGTCATTGTCTAAAATCCACCTATTTACAGAGAAGTTGCCAAATCTGTGGTGAGCCGAGCCAGAATACACTCAGGAGAGAGATCTATTGGAATTAGAAGCAGTAAGAAGTTAGACTTCATCAATCAGCAGCTCCATCCGGTTACTACAGCAACACTTTATTATATCCATCAATAAGAAGAGAGGGTTTAAAACCAGCGCCGGTGGACAACAGACTGCTAATTTCTTGCCAACAACAGATGATTGATATTAACTGTTAAAAACGATACAATCTACATTAATTATAGTTGATCGCATCAAAATTTACAGATGCCATGAATCAACAATCACGTTTTCCAGACAGTGGGGAGCGAAATTCAGGTTTTCAAGGGCAGACAATACATCAGCGGAGAGTTTTCTGAGGACTCGGGGGTTTGTTTGTTTGTTTTACTAGTTATGGGATAACATGAGTAAATGAGTGGCCTGATGTCTGAGGACATGATTAATCTGAAAAATATCACCAAGGGAGAACATATCGCCGAAGCTGCCACTCGTACATTCTTCACAGAGGAAGAGATACATAATTGATTGAAGGTCATTTACACTTCGGGAGGGCTCACAGGCTGCTGGACTGTCTGAACATGCTGGGTGCAAAATGGAAAAGAGAACCGGTGGGAGAATATAAGCTACTCATCCTCCTTGCCCATGACAACAGTCTGTCTGCATTAATTACTTCTACTCATAATAGCTTTGTAGTGCATCTCAGTGGCTTGGCCAAAGAAATACAGTAAATCCCCAAGGTTCTTGTTCAAGATATGAAATGAACTGGACATTTTAAAGTTTTAAATAAAGAAGACAAAAAGAAAACACCGAAAAGGCCTCACACAATAAAGCGTCACCACCACTGGTTTCCAATCTTTTCTGCTACTGTATTTATTCCTGTCTGGTAGAAATGACATTCAGTTGTCCCTTCATGTTGAAGAACCCTGCTTTTGAGGAAAATAAATACAAACTTACTGAAATGCAACAGATTACTCATTAAAGCAAATGCGGTTAATAACATTAGTCTGAACGTTTTACTTCTATTGGACATGGAAACAGTTGCAGAGCTGAGTGCAACTCAATGAGGTCAATGTTAAATACACTTTAAGCCAAAGCAGTTCATGTCTTCGCAGTTAGTACTTCAATACACTCCTGTTGACTGGATGAGAAATGCCCTTAGACCCATTTACATGAAAACAATTTCAAGTGAAAATGCAAAACTTTCATTGTGTTTCTGGCGTTTGTTTAAACGACAGCAGTGCTCTATCTACAAGAGTTTCAAAAAATGCAACTTTTTAAAAAGCTATCAAAGCAGAACTTTTCAAAAAACTCACGTACTCAGGTTCGTCATGTACACAGGCCAAAAACACACATTCTGGACGTGCTTGGAACCCGCCGTCTTTTAACGCTGCTGCTGCACATGCACACCACAACAGTACTAAGTGTGTGAGTAGATGGACAAAAAACAAGTTTTTGTTTGTTTGTTTTTTATTTCTCTCAAGCCCAGTGTGTTTTTTCTATTTTTAAGATAGCTTGCATCGCTGTTACCGGAGCCATATCTCCAGTTTTAGCCAGCAGATAATCCGAACACTTGACAGGCCTGCCGTGGCTTATTTCGCTTACTCCGAGACAGTCACACTGGGTGAAGTAAAACCGTAAAATTCAATGAGCGAAATACCTTGTTTTTCCCTTCCCACAAATCAATCAGAACACTTAAGCCATGTGAAAGTGGACAGAGAGATTTAAGAGAAGCCAAAAGAGAGTGAGCAACATTTCATATGGAATTTTATTGTTGTTTATCCAGACATCAATATCTTGCTGTGACTCTGTCGCTTCGGATTCCTCGTGACACCAAGCTTTCCGAGAGCAGACAATCGCAGCAGATCAGAGCCGGGTGGTGTCAGACGGACATGTGAGAAACTGCCTTGGAAAATAAGCGGGTCATTTCTCACACACAGAATCACTGAGAGATCACTAAAAGCTGGAGTAACACTTTCTGCGGGCAGGAAGAGTTTACTCTATTCCTCGGTTCCAGCAACCCCACCCCACCCCACTCGCCCACCATAATGAAATACATGAAAACAACACTGATCTTTTGTGCAAAAAGGTCAAACTCTGACGTGTACAAACTATGGCCTGGAGGCCAACGGCGATCCACAGCAAGTTCTAACAGAACATGACCCAGGCGTAAAGCTCGCGCTTGACCATAATGTACTTTGGACCATTTACACAACAATGCTTCAAGAACCACTGAAAACACAACTTTTAAAAACAGCCCCTGGGGTGGAACTTTTGGGAAGTCCGGCTCCAAGTAAACAAGGGAAAACGCAACGTTTCGGTAACACTACTACTAGGAATGCACAACTTAGCCTTTGTGAGAAGTTTTTCTGCACAATGTGGAAGTAGATAGGAGGCAGTAACAACAGTGTTTCCCTCATTTCATGATTTTCAGTCCATATTCTCCCAGACGAAGTCACAGCAATCCAACTGTGTCCATAAGAATGTCTGTGTATTAGTAGTTGTCAGTGTTTAGAGTGTATTATTCATTCTCTGCTAGTATGTGTGCGTGGTTTCATTACAAAAACAAACAGCATTCACTGGTGATCCTGCAGGAAATCCACATCATTTTCAGTTCTTCTGCCATCTCAGTGTAAACGGACATCGCTTTGAGAACATTGCAGTGTAAATGCAAAACTTTTCTGAAACAACAATGCAAAACCGGTGTGTTGTCACTTGAAATGTTTTTGTGTAAACCGTGCCTCAGGGCCAGAGAGAAACCTCTGCAACAGACCTCATAAAATAATATACACTGTGATTTATGTTGCATTGTTTGCGTGTTTGGCATAAAATCACAGTGTCCGAAATGTGACGCATGGATAAATACCACTGGTCAGTGATATAGTTGTGTTTGAACCAATATGGAAATGTCTGATATATTCCTGTTTTGGAAGTAATTCCTCTCAGAAATGTGTTGCTTCAAATGACTTTGTGCTTTATTTGCCAATTCTCTGAGAAGTAAAATTCTGTCCACTGCAGTGTTTCTTTTGAGGCCGATAATGAGGTACTTGAAATGCAGTGTGGTCTTATTTCTGCCTTTTAAAAAAATAGGAGCAGCAGTTGCTTTTATGAAAAACTGAATTGTAAGTTTTACACTTTGCAAGGTCTCCATGAGTCACATTCAACGCTTTAGTGCAGGTGTGTCCAATGTAAGGTTCGTGGGCCAAAATTGGCCTGAAGAGGCTCCTATGCAATCCACCAAGTGATAAAAATTTCAAAGCGTATGCTGATTTCTTTTTTAATCTTAATGCTAAAAACCATGCTAGGTGAGTTTCTAAAAACATCCATAATGCACCAACTACAGGAGATGCAATTCCGTTGTACTTGTTACAATGACAAATAAAGTTCTATTCTATTCTATGTTTGTTGGACATTTCACTGTGTTTTGCACCAGGCGGTATTATCAAAATTGACTTTATGTTGAGATTCTAATCATTTTTTATTGCAGTTGTTTGCTTTTGCAAAAACATAGATATCTTCATCATGTATGCCCTGCGCCATGACAAACAAAAACTTCAGTGTTTAGACATAAAGGTTATCCTGCAGCTGCCCCTGAACCACGACCATCACCACTCCTGAAGTCCGGTGCTTTGAAAGCCCCTTGTATAAGTTCCGACACGTTGTCAGACGCTGCGGTTGTGTGCATGTGTGATGAGATGAAGTGAAGGTAGTCGACACTGAGATCATGAGATACCCTCGCTGTCGCTGCGTTTTGTCCCACGTCTCCCCTGTATTCCCTCGGGCCGCTGCGCCTCCCCCTGCGGACGTCCCACTCAGGGACAGGCAGCCTCTGTTTGTGCAAACTCAAGCATGTCCTGTGCTGTGCTATTCTGCTAGCACATGTGTGTGCGTGCGTGCGCGTGTCGACCTCTGCATGCCGATCTCAGACCTCTGCGTAACGTCCAGGAAATCGCAGGGAAAACAGAATTTAACATTGTGTAAACAGCCTCTTGACAGGCTTCTGGAGGAGTCTTCCAGCTCTCTATTTACATTATCAATTATGTTCTGTGAGGATAAGAGGCTTCTCAATGAGGAGGGAGGAGTTCACCAGCGCATTGTGTCTGCGGGCCGCAGCAAATGGTCTATGTCATTGCTTACTGTGTCCCAGCGCCGGCCACAGCCGAGGCGTGCACGCTGTAGCTCCTAATTTCACAAGAGTCCCCAAAAACACACAGCACTTGTGCGAATATGACATTTTGTGAAAAATCTAAATTGCAGGGCTGAACTCTTTAAAAGGCTGACAATTTAACCTCTGAATTGACTAATCTTTAACACTATATTATTTCATTAAGCGAAATGAGAGAAAATGGAACAGAAGGCTGTTTTGAGAAGTGATTGTTATGCAAATTGTGTTGCGTAAAATACTGAACACTTGTTCACCTCCAGCCTTTTGAATATGAGAAAATTCATTATCCTTGAGCTTATTATTTTGGAGTTTGGGTGTGCTTTTGCACAGAACTATACAGCTGTACAGTTCTACATAAACTGCAGGGTTAAACTTGGGTTTAGTCTCAGCATGTTGTGTTCTAACCAAATGTTTATTAAAAACTACACACTCAGTTTGAGATTAAATTAAAGCAAAAAAAACTCCCGAAGCTAACTATTTGATTTGATCTAGATTATCTAATCCAAGGCTAAATCACAGGAGCAGACTGAACCCTCTATGCCCGGAGTGTCAAACACATTTTAGTTCAGGGGCCGCATGCCGCCCAATGTCATCCTGAGTATGCTGGGGCAGTTAAACAGTGCCACAATAACAGTCAAATTATTGGTATAGAGCATGCATGATCAAAATGTCTATATCTTTGTAAAAACCAAACAATTAGGACTGGAGCACAGGTTGATCATGTGGACGGTGGCTTAGCGAGGCCGGGGTGACGGGAAAATAAAAACAGGCCGGGAGGGGATGTGGCGAGGGCAACAGGGGCAACAGAGGAGCCCGAAAACAGAGCAAACAACAACACAGACAGCAGGGAGGGAAACAAAAGCCCCAGTAAACACAGCCTGCTTAGCTGTCAGAGAGGAAATGCACAAAGAGTAGAAGAGGCACTTTGATGAGCCGATTTGGTTTATTTCAGAACCAAAACCATTGATTTCCTGTCTCTGTGATTGGATGATGCTCAACAGCATTTAGACTTGATTTTTTTTTTTGTCTTGTACAGTACGTCTTCATCTTGAACCACTTTCAAGTCAAAGGCTTTTGAAATATTGACAGCAACATTAATTATTTAAAAACAATTAAAAATTTCAAAACGGTGCCCGTAAGGTTAAGAGTTCTGCAAATGTATAGCTGTGAAGTTAAACAAGTGTTTTGACAGCTTTATGCAACATGTAGCTCCTTGTCATAGATGTAAAAACAATATTCAGTACTGGCAATATTAGTCAGCGTATCAGTTTTTTAAATTCTGGACAACTAATCTCAAAACTCATCTTAATCAAGAACTATGAAAGTATTTGATGTTTGATCAATCTCATCAGAATTTCATCAACCGAGTGCTCAACTTCACCACTGACCAAACTCAGAGGAGCCTGAATGGTAAAAAAGCAGCACAGATCAGCTGTGGATATGGAGCATATTGACCTGAAGAGACTGTCTTCACAGAGAAACATCACAGATAGCTGAAAGAAGCATCCTGCACAAAGTGATGCACGCTGGAATGAAGTTGTGTTTACATGTTAATGTGAAAAATACGTTAAATTCGTTTTTGTTAGAGTCTGCAAGAGGAAACCTCTGCCATCTAACTTTGTGATCCCTGAAAAACGTTTTTCTTCCAATTTCTTTTAAAACACGACAATTACATGTAGTCATGTAGTGTTCCTTTTGGGAGGCCCAAGGTTGTCTCAGGTCACTGTTTGCAATGTGTGACTATTTTTAATTGCATGTTCGATCGAAGCCACCAAAATCCAAGCATCTGGCTCATTAACAAAAACTGTACTAATTATTCTCTCACAGTTCAAAAGCAAAACCAATCATGAGTGTTGATAAAGTCGAAGTTCACGTTAAATCGCTATTTTCTGAAAATAGAAGTTCCTGCTTTCATTCTCCATCTTCACCACATCTGGGATTTTTCTGTGAGGCTCGACCAAAAAGTCACCACTGTGAAGACCAGCGTGACTGCCATGCTCCAGAGACATTCAGATATATTATTATAGGAGGACAGAAATGAAAATAGCTTCTATGGACTCCGTCCTACACACTGATCATAAAGAGCAAGAGGAGCAAAGATCACAATGTGAACTATTACAAACATTTAGATCCACTGGCTTCAGGGTTTCTGGCCACTTCTTTCTCAAAAAGCCAAGCCCAGTGTTATTGCAGAGGATCGTGTTACTAGACACAGCTAACCAAAATAACATATTTCATATCGACTAACATTTACCTTGGACGGGAGGCGGACATGTCCTGCTAACAGATGTTCGCATGGTGTCTAGAGGATGGTGAATCTGCATGAGACAAAAATTCCACACAGGAAGAGTCAAAGATGCTTTTGTTTGACGAAATTATAAATTAGAGACGTTTTCCTGTGTGCAGATAGGTCGGTACTTCTGTCTCTGGATACACACTCCATAGGTGAAACGATGAAATGTCACGATCTCACTGAGGAAAAATGTTTTCAGTCGTTTGTATTATATAGATATAGAAATCCCAAATGGAAAGGATTGGAAGTATTTTCAATTTTCTTCCATTTAAAGAGCTGCATACCTCACAGATCAATCTCTGTACAACTATGTCAATTCAGTCAACAAATATAATTATCCTTTTACACAAAGTTCTCTCTCAAAAATGGTCCTTGTGTGCAGCAACTACATTTCAGGCGTTAATATTTCAATTAAATTCCCGAGAGACGCCTCATCTGAATGCTAAGTTTGAACTTTTCATTGTTTCTCCCAATTAAAAAAAGTTCATATGTGAAGATTAAAAACTGGATTCAGATTGAGTGCATTCATTGTACCAACAAGCAAAAAGGAAAACTACCAGAAGGAGAAAAGACTTGGACGATAGCTGATTGTCATAAAGAGTTCTGGTGATAAACTGCAATGTGAGGCACATTTTAAGTGAAAACCAGGACGCTAAAGCCCGACATCTCTGTCTGATTACTCCGCTGGAGGCCTGAGCAATCTGTTGGCATGGGGCTCATCATTAAACACATGTGATGGAACCACACGGCAACAGTTACTTGCTCTGACTGAGCCCGGGAACATATGGCGGAGACGAGGCGGCATTTTGACTGACAAATTTATAACCTAACGCACATCAAGGCGTTCGCTGTGCGCGCACACAAACGGAGACACAGTGCCGACCCGATTCACACACAGCAATATGCGCATGGAGCCGCTCAGAGCGCCGATAGCGCCTGCCAAGGCTCCTGCGAGACAGGCAGGAGAGCTAATGTGCTTCCCGCCGAGATCACACGCTGCAACAGAAGCGGCACACATCAGGGTTTTAATCACCTTGTTTTACAATGAGTCAAAAAAAAGAGGGGAATGACAACACGCCTCGAAGCCGGCCTCCTCTGCACTCTCAAATTTATGACCCCCCTTAAATAACTTTAGGTTTTTTTTGGGGAGGCGTAGGAAAGAGGCGCTGGGTAATAAGCGCAGAGAAGTATCCTTGGCAGACGCTGTATTTGTCTTTACCTAATATTTTTTAAATAGCAAGTCTGGGATTCGACACATTCTTGGGTTTTCAGTTCAACAGCACAATTTACAGACTCCACTCTCCCCCAGCGGTCATGAACTCTGGCTGAGTGAATCATTATTGTCTAAAGCAGAACTGATCAGCTGTTTCTTATAAGCACCCCTCATGAGTGTCGGTTAGAGGGATTTCAGGCAGTCAATCTGAAGGCCAGCAGACCTGCTCAGACCCTAAATGATACATCAATACACATCCAGCCAGCCTGGAAGAAATCTCCGTTAAATATTAACCACTGGCAGGTGAGCACAACAGTCAGCTCTGACTTACTTACATACTATTCCTGGGACGTTTAACCACCGAATGACAAATTAATTTCCCAAACCTCACTTTGGAACATTGCAGTCTGCAGGAAGTGGACCCAGGAGAGAGAGAGAGAGCATGAGGTAGACTCAGGACACGAATGTTTTCCAGTAAAATGTGTGCTACTTCAGATGGATGTCCCTGTGGGGAGCAAGACAACACAACACAGCAGCCTCCATGAGCCGGGCTTTGAGAGGATTAAAAAAAAAAACTGTTGAATCACTTCACTTTCTCAATTGCACTGTACAGTGTCTAAAAATGCATGATATCACCAGGGATGCAGTGTTACCACTTTTTTTTTTTTTTTTTAAACGGTCCATGAAAGTATAACCAATGCGGTGACCACCAGGGGGAGGGCGGGAAATGGAGTCCATCTCCAGTGAGTTGGCCATTAATGTGAAATTTGTCAAATGCCAACACATCATAGACTCTGACCCATTTCAAACGTCAGCTTAATGAGTTTCAGTGTGGTAATATTATGAGAGTCAGGCCATCTATCTCCTTCCTCAGCTTAATGATTGAATTGTGAGGCTCACTTTTCAACTGTAGCCAGTTCCAATGGGGGCCAGCAGGCAAACCTGTCAAAATTAGATTTGCACATATTGAGGAAAAATACAATTATCAACTTTCTTTAATCAGAAGCAGACCTTGGAAACTGTCCATTGCTCTTTTTTTCAGAAGTTCCTGTTTTGTATGTCAGTGATAATTGGTGTGTTAAAGAATATTTGGCTTCACTGTTGTTTTTTCATTCAGATAGGGAGTTTTGCAGCCTTTTTAAGAGTCAATCTGGAAGGGAGACAAGAAAAAGAATGTTGGAGACCACTTGCAAAATGCATCCCAGCCACTAACTGCTGATCTGTAGTGAGATAATCATCGTTATTCACTTCAGCTGTCACTCATAACGTCAAACCTCATCGGTGCATATCCTCATATTTCATCAAATTTAGCATATTTCTGCAAGTAAGCTTTTTGTTGCTGATAATTTTGGGAGTTTAAGAGAAGACTGAGGATTAAAAAAAAAAAAAAAAAGATTTTGTAAATTTCTATCACAAAAATGATTTTACTGTACAACCTCAGTTTTAGTAAATGTGCATGTGTGACCTCTTATGGAAAAAGACTGCTGGGGAAGATCACTTGCATATAAGTTGATTAAAATATGGACAGTTGGTGAATGTCTGTAATCAGGCGTAGCTTCTAAAACAACACTGCATCTCGGTCTCGACCTGCAACCTCCCGAGCTGGCAGTTCACAGGAGTGCTGATGTTCGTGGCTGCAGCTATTGTGGAGGGAAAAGGGCTCAGGATCTAAAAGTATCGCCCCCTCTGGAGCTTAGACGACTGATACGAGAAAGTGCACTCATCTACAGATGAACAATTTGCTTTTTTTTAAGAAATCTTCCATGTCGCTGGAGATAAGCACACAAAGAGAATGAGAGATCGGCATGACTTCTCGCAGCGTGAGGCAGAAGAGACGAGATGTTTTATCGGGGTCATTTTGGTCACGTCTCTTTAGATTACCAGACGGCTCGCTGTGCATATGTGTGGAACGCCTTTTTTCAGGCGTTTTACGTGCTTAATATCTTGATCCGCGAAACCCTTGTCAGGTTCTCCAATGAGAAAGTGTGCATGAATGAATGGACTGGGATGCATATGCAATGAAATATTCATGGAAAAGTACTCAGAACTCTGAAGAGGGTATGGCACAAACCGCACCTTTGAAAGAGAGAGAGAGAGAGAGAGAGAAAAGAAAGACTCCAAGGAATATCAGCAAACGAGAATCAGACAGTAAGCGAAGGAAGGAAAGAATATACAGATTTATATTTGGAGCACTAGAACAACAACAAAAAAAGTGAGACGTTCCAACATGCCACATTTCTGCAAAAATGATACATGCGATCAATGTGAGCCTCTCTTTTCTTTGATCATGCTTTACATGCGAACGCAAACTGTCCACCTACGGTGCATCTAAACTCTGCCAGCTATTCCAGTGCCACGCTTCCTGCTGTGCCTCCTGGGTTTCTAACATCATCTTGTAGCAGTTCGAGCCATCTTTATTCCAACCCAACTGCCTTCAAGTCCACAAAAGCTGATAATTCCCCTATCAGTTCAACGGCAGATAACTTTCATTTTCAGTTAAATAAAAGTGGCCAAACCTCCTTCCTGTCACACGCCAAGAGGAGCTTTTTTTTTTTTTTTTTTGTTCTCTAGTTAAAACAACTGTTTTTATCACCTAAAGATTTTCAATCAAATCTTTACGATCAGTGAATCTCTTGCTGCTGCAGAGTGGAGACATGATGAGGTCTGACTGTTTCATCGAGTCTTCTTCCTGGAACTGCCAGGTTTTCTGCATGCTGGATGGAGATGCTTGAGGGTTCATTTTATTTGTGTGTATGAGTGATTGCGTGTCCCTCCATGTTAGCACTGTCATGGCCTGGACCTGTTGACAGTGCACCCTGCCAGTTGCCCAGAGTCAATCGGGACAGGATCCAGCCCCTTGTGACCCTAATTTGTCCATTCATACAAGATGGATGAATGGTTGGATTGATTCAGAAGCCAAACTGGCAACCTGTCCAGGGGCCAAGTTGGGATAGACTCCAGCCCCCTGCAACCCCAGCTCAGATCGGGTTGGTATGAAAGGATTAATAAATGGATTGGTAGAGAAGGTTAATGAAAAGGTTATGGGGATTTCTTTTATCTTCTTTTGGTTGTTGTTGCTGAAGTCATCTTTATCTGCGGCTATTAAACACAAAAAAAGTCTCCTTGCGGCTCTCATTAAGTTTGCTTTAAGACCAAACTGAGCACTTGAGTGAGTTCAGTATACAGTCTCCAGCTGACTTTCCAGCTGTTGTTTTAGACCCATGTCAACACTGTGATCCTGAATGTGCACATAAACAGCACTTCAACAATTTCCAGCTAAAAAAAGCTGAAGCTAAAGCGCCTCACCTGCAGAAGCCACTAGATCACATGTGCATCGTAACGCTGGGTTATAACTGTTGTAAGACATCAAATTTGGTTACTGCTGTGCAAGCTTAATTTCCCCCAAAAAAACTAACAAAGACAAGGCTGAAAGCAGGCTTTCTGAGAGAAATATAAATGTGATCCACAAAAATCCAACGTGACTGGTCCATACAGGCTGGTTTTCTACTTCCCGCTCGGTTGCTGCCGTCCTCCACATCAGCCCCATTGGACGGACAAAGTGACTTTTTAACAAGTCCCACTGATATGAAGTAATCCTTCACCTCGTTGAGGCAACTGAGTATTTCACCAACAATGGCATATCGGAGACTCCCAACCAGAAATGTTTCAGAAAGATGAGGATATCATGACCCAGTGATTCTTGGGTTAAATATCAGACTTTTCTGGTACGTTTCCTCTACATTGTATCCGTCATAACAACGATGGCCACTAGAGGTCCGGCTCAGTCCTCCCTTCTGTTACCAGTCCTCAATGACGTCCTACCCTACTGCCAATATGACAAGAAACACAATAAATAACTTCTAACAACACAAAAAAAAAGAGCATTTGCGTCATCCAGCACTGTAGGTAAAGTTTAACCATTTACCCACAAGGCCAGTTTTTATCAGCACAGCTGAAACTCAGTCATGAACAGCTGCACAGCCGAAAGGCAAAAATAAACAGTCCAGCCCTCTGTGGACAGAAGAGAGAGTCAACTAACAAACATTTGGTAGATTAAACACAAAATCTTGAAACAATGAGTCAACTAAATGGATTAAAAAAAAAAAAAGACTTTCAAAGTACACAGCAGACAGTAAACAGTTTTAGTTTACAAGTAAATTGAAAAGAAACATGTGCTGATTAAACCTGCTGTTTGTAGATTCAACTGGAACTTCATCAAATTTTAAGCAACACAAATTAAACGGAAGCTAAACACACCCAGTCGCATCTACGAATGCGTGTCGTGTTTTCACCCTTGGAAACCGAGTTCCAAGCTTGAGGCTCCTGTTCCAAAAAAACATCCCAAAACGAAAAAGTATATTTATGCCACAATATTGCTGCAATTTCCACGTCAAAAGAAAAAGAAAGGGAATATTTTGGAGATTTAACAGAATTGGGACGAGACTGCTGGCCTGGGGATGCACCGAAAACACGTTTTTAAAAGGATGAGCACAAATATGACTTCTAACTTATAGCTACTTTGCTGATACTGAGCACTGATATGACGACTTATTAAATGTCACACAGCCTAATTTACACACCGTGTGCAAACATTACGTGAACAGAACATATGCATTTAACACTTCACATGTATCCATCAAATTAATTCAATTAGTTGTATCCACTTTGCTGAGAGTGTACAGTTTGCCCTGCATGCCTGGCTTCAGTTATGAAGACAGACATTCCCAGAAGGAGGAGAGTTCATGTCAGAGTCACTGAAGTGAAAAAAAAAAAAGAGAGTCAATTTAAGCTCCCACATACTGAGCAACACTCCGCAGGTGTCGCACTAACAGTCGCACAATATGCAAATTCTGCATGACCCAGGTCCGGTTCCAACGCAGCGAGAGGGAAAACTGCAGCGGCAGCAGTACGGACTTAAGTTTTCAGATATGCCAGGGCGCCAGGTGGATCCCAATGCATGCTGGTTCCTGCGGCGCGGAAACTAAAATCAGCTGTGTAAGAGCAAATCCCTGTCCTAACAACCTGTTTGTGTTATGGAGTCTCTCAGCCAGCTTCTGGAGAATGAGGCGATATTTCCCCAAACATCTTGTTTGGTTTCACAGCGTCCGCCCCCGGTCGCTCCCTTTATTCTCAAACGGCTCTTTCACTCTTCACTCCATCCACACGTCTCTTTTGCAATCTGTGCCTCGGTTTCTCTACGGACAAACCGTCGCGTCTGAGGCGGGTGTCAAACTGCGATCTCAGCTGCGGCCCTCTGCGATGAGAGACGGCGCCCGTGCTGAAACCTCGACACCTGACAGGAACCAAGGTCAACAGAACTGTCAGCTCCGCCCACCCCTGCTGTCTGGGACTGTTCGGACCACAGTCAAAGACATTTTGCCATGTTCTGAGTTTCTCACACAGTTTATTTCCATCTCTCTTATTTATGCTAATATGGCCTCGGTTGCTCGTTAGGCTGTTTTTCCCCGGCATTTGCAGGCTGCTGCGTTATAGCTGGGGTTGTTCCTCGTAAACATTTTATAGATGCAATCATAAAAAAAAAAAAAAGCAGAAAAGCAAAAGCGACAAAGCACAATCTGTGCCTTTAATTAGAGGTGGCATTTGGATGTGGGTTTGTGCACCTGAATGTGACACATTGTGCTTAAAGAGCAGCGTGACGGTGACGATTTGACCTTTAATTGAAATTACAGTTGGGAAAGTTATTAGAAGGTTTGAAAGGACTTTAAGGCAGAAATAACGATGATAAATGAGCAATTCATTCAAACCAATGGTAATTCTCAAGCGAGCGTAAAGCTTTGCGCCAGTGCACTGCCCAGCACGGGCCGCGACGCACAGAGTTGGTCTATTTCAGGAGCCTCTTATGCAGGTTTTGCAAACTCTGCCCAATCGTGATGCTCAGTCCTGATACAGGCTGAAATTCAGGACTGAAAAGAATGCAGGTTGAAACATTTTTTGGATTACATTCATGGAGACATCACAGAGATTCAATACATGCAATGAGACGAGTGAAGAAGTCTATGTAACCTTTCCAGCCTTCACAAAACAATCATTGGAAACTACACAACACCTTTCACGTCAGGGGTGTTAAACACCTTTTAGTTAGTGAACCCAAACAGTCCAATGTCATCTGGAATGGGCCAGAAATGTAAAATAATGCCATAATAACTTTTCAATTTTAACTTGAAAGCTTTTCTTTGTCGTGGCGCAGAGTACACATGATGAAAATGTCTGTATTTTCACAAAACCAACAACTTAGTAACTGTCTGAGTGAAGATCAACTTCATTAATTTGCGGCCGTGCAAGACGTTCATCGTGTCATGAGGAGGTGAGAGCAGGGAAACACAGCGTGGCGTGCGGTGGGACATCTGAGGCAAACTTGTTTGGCGGCCTATGAGTACAGATTGGTATTGGTATGTCCATACTTCCCTTGATATATCTGTTTATTTGTCCAGCACATCTAAACAAAAGAGCGAGCAGGGAGGCCACTTCAGCATGACAAAGGTCACACTTCCTAACGCAGGAAAACTGCTTCCTGGCCGGCCGGAGCTCGGCTGTGGGATTCCGCTCACTGAGGAATAGTGCTGTGAGGCAAGGTGCAGATTTATTTGTGGCGGACCGATTGCCAAAAAGAAAGCCCGGGTGCGCGTGCACGTAAGCACACACACACACACATACAACCCATTGGACCACTCAGTGAGATTGAGGGTGTGTAATTTTTAAAAAGGTAAAACGTTAAGTCTTGGGATTATTTATCTGTGCGGCCCACTTCAAAAAATCAAACTTCGTTAGTACCTGCGGGCCACGAAACAGCTCCTCTTTGACAAATGCGAGAAATCAAACAAAGCCTTTAACCATTCTCCACTTAAAGCAACAAAAGCACCGTGCCTACACGGAAGCAAACACCACTCAAAATAAATTGCCGTAAGCAAAGTGCCACCATTAATCAACGCTGCCCGTAGTTCAGAGCACGCGGTCGGCTGTAACTTGTCAAGGGCCTTTACATTTAGTATTTGCTTTTACACTCCAAAGGCAGACCACAAGTTTCCAAGAATAAAGCAGCCTATTAATGTAGCACTCAATCTGTGCACCTGCAGAGTGAGAGAGAGAGAGAGAGAGAGAGAGAGAGAGAGAGAGAGAGAGAGGGAGGGAGTGAGAGAGAGGGAGAGAGGGAGCGAGAGACGTGTGGGGAAAGTTATCAGCCCTTCAAGTGTTTGAAGTGTTATTTCATCTACAGGAGAGGCACAGATGAATACTAAGGGAAATTCTCAAAGTTCTTGTGGATGTGCTAAAATCTATGTTTGAGTGAGTTTGAATAGAATGCAGATAATATCCCTAAAGGGTGCATAAGGACGTGAGGCGAAGACGCGGTAGGGTAAACGATTTATGCAGATGTGGGAGGTGTAACTGAAGACAGGTGAGGCTTGAGAGTGAACTCCACATCCACAAGCATTTTTAAGATGTTCATTTATTCAAATGAGGTAAACTCCTTTTCATCGCAACACGCTGAATATTGTGTGACGCACAAATCAGCCGGAACATAAAGGCCAGTGAAATGAACAACGCTGACGATCTCTCTGCAACGACACCTGTTAATAGATGGGCTTCAGTTGGGTGTTCCTGGTCTGGAATCGTCAGTGTCCATCAATGGGAGGGAAAAGCTGCGATGTGGTAACAGGGCCATTGGTGACCTCGATGTGCGTGGAGAATGAAGGCTGATCCCTGTGGTCCAATCCAACACACAAGCAGCAGAAAGCTGTCAGACACACAGTGTATCACGGTTTGTTGTGAAAGAGGCTACATACCAGCAGACCAATCAGGACGGCCAGACTGACCGCCACCAAATACAACAACAATGAGCTTGTAAACCTCCCGACTGAACCATGAAGCAAAAGTTCCCCGATCTGAATCAGGTTTTTGTCTTTGTCACAAGGATGGCAAGGCATCACCAGGTTGCATTATGGGAAGAGGGCTGCCATTCATGAGGACGATATCTTGAGACATAATAGATTTTGCAGACCAAGTACATCCTTCAGTGCCCTCCATCAGTAGGAACATGCACCCTATCACAAAGCAAAGAAATTATTCAGTTTGAGGTCATCTCAACCCTGTCAGGGTCGGAGGAGAGAGAACTTAGATGTCAAGAGGTAAAACATACTGGACAGAATCGCTTCAGGTGTCAAGTGCGAGTGGGAGATCTACATTCCACCAGGCACGGGAAGGAATGAGTTAAGTAAGCAGTGGTTTGAAGAAAGACAAGAGCAATTTTGAGGGGTTGACTTGGCCTCCAAGTTCCCCAGATCTCAAACCAGACGAGATGTGTTGGACAGACACGTCTGATCCCAAAGGCCACACCCCGTAATTACCTTGACCTAAAAGATCTGCTGCTAACGTCTTGGTGCCAGATACCTCAAACATTCTGGTATCATTTGAAGCAGCAACTTGCCCCATCGAAGCAGTTATATATATAAAAAGAAGACTCACTTCCAATCGTGCTTTAGAATATGAAGAGGAATTCAATAACAACATCATTCAAAGGCAGAGGGAAAAGAAACCTACTCAAAATTTCTCATCAACAACAACAAAAAGAAAATATTTTGAGTCAGAAGAATCATCAGAGCATTCCAGGACCTTTATTCCTGCTTTAATAGGGGGAATCTGAGATATTCTCTTAATAAAACTTAATGAATTCACCACAAGGTTACAGTTTTTTCCAAAAATCAAGCCCAAACAATTTTCAAGTTAACTTGGATAGTTCAACATAATTCATCCGATATCGCTGTCAGTCTCCTCGTGCATGGGCACAACTGTAGGTTAAGCTGCATCTTCTTTGTTTATGAAGAGACGGAGAGTGGAGCATTCCGGAAATGTTTTTAAAAAGCTCCGTTTTCATTTACTCTGAAAGCTGTTGTCGTGTGAACGGGGCCTAGTGATCTTTCAGTATTCAGCACAGAGAACACACAGCGGGAGGAAAGCCTCCCTGAACGAGGAACTCCAACAGCTTTCAAATCAAAACATGAAACCATCGGTTCAGCTGAATTAACTTCTGATATTCGCAAGAAGGCCTTCAGGTTGATTGGAGAATAAGCTGCTTTTCAAAAAGTGGAGGAACAGTGTCATCTTTGTAACTCTGCGTCCACAGTTAAAAACCATGGATACTTCCATATTTTGCTTCACCTGTTCTTATAAAAACAACTTGTCAACATGACCTTAATCAAGCCAACAGTTGGGATGAAAATCTTAAGCCCTGTTTACATGATAACGTTCAAGTGAAAATGCATTGTTTTTGTTTCAGAGAAACAAATACTGATATAACAGAAAAGAAAAACTAATGCAACAGTATAACACAGGATAACTCAAAACTAGCAGAATTTCAGTAATAACAATACTCATACTTTTTTATCCCTCGTTTAAAAAAAAATCTTTCCATACATTTCAGAGATCGTACTTGCTAAAGTATCTGTTTTCACTAACTTAATTTTTTTCACTCAACTATCAATGATTTCAACATCATGATAAAGTGACCTTATCTGAAACCTCTGCTCATTACTGTACACAAAAAAAAGAAAGCCTAAAGGACTCAAGAAGCAGAGAGATGAGCACAGATCTCCAGGGCAGGCTGCTTCAGTGACCTTTCACCCTGCCGATACAGGAGCACACCGACACACCATCTACTCCACATCAACTCGATAAAAGTTACGAGGCATCTGCATATTTTGCAGTGTGTGAAAATCTGCGATGTGTTTGGTGACAGGCTGTTTTTTTAATGTGTCTACTGTGACTGTTATTGTTTCATCTGCTTCTCTAATTTAGATTGCCTCATTATAAATCTGCAGGTTTTATCTAATTACTTGTTTATCCTGCTGCGTTCAAATGTGTGAAAAAAAAAATAACTTGGTGCCTTGTTTCATTGACCTGAATAAGTTTGAACTGTGATTACTGTGCTTGCCAAATTAATCTTAATCAAGCTTAAATGCAATAAAGCTTTTTTATCCTCACAGATCAAGGTTTACTGATGTGAAGTCACTTATTAAAAGCCCTTTTTGCTTTTATTCCTCTTCAAGACTCAAAAAAGGAAACAAATCTCATTTCCAATATGAATAAAACAGTTTATGTTGGTATAAACATGCGGCAGGGTTTGAAAACATGCTGATTTCCCATTAGCATGCTCATCACCACATCTGAGCCCAGCAGAAAAGGTTTCATACTCCAGAAGTCATCAACATTTTGCTTTTTTTTTTTTTTACCTTAATTCCTAAACTGCAGACACCATCAGTTTAATCTGCACAGGATGATGATGATTAAGGAGCTGAAAACTGACAAACAGCAAGTTACTGAATCCATCCAAAATTACATTTCTGTTCACGTAGTGTGTGCAAAGGACTGCAGATTTGGAGTAAGCTTCAGGAAAAAAATGTAAAATACTAATATAATATTTTGTCTTCTTATTAAATATAACTCCTCTCAAATTATAAACAAGCTACCAATAATATTGACACTTTAATATCGTGAAGATTCATGGCCAAGTCCAGCAGAAAGCCTGATAATGAGCATCACTGCAATCAGTTGTGTTGAAGCAGGGAGACATGGAAACATGCAGGGCTGCGGCCCTCCAGGAGTGGAGTTTGACACCTGTGATTTAGATGGACAATAACAATGTCAAGTCCATGTTCTCATGGGACTTGGTGTTTTTTTTTTTTTTTTCTTAGTTCAGAGTCACCTGTAATAGCAACCCAACTTGGTCGTCTGTCCATAACACAATCTGTGTACGCGTCGCATGCCACCATTAAAAGACAGTCGGCATCCGGTGGGACCTCCATTTGCCCCGCGCAGTGCAACACATGTCGTTCACAGAGAGTTGACCAGGTTATTGACTGTGGTCTGAGGAATGTCGGTCAACTACTGTTCAGTGGCTGTGCCAAGTTGCTGGACATTGGCAGGAACTGGAACACGCTGTCACACACGCCGATCCAGAGCCTCCCAAAGGATGCCGAGTCCAGCGAGTGTGTTTTCAGCCTCTAGGAATTGTGTACAGATCCTCACGACATGAGGTGATGGTCGTGGATGACACACCTGTGCAATAATCCTGCTGTCTAATCAGCATCTTAATCAGCTACACCTGTGAGGTGGGTGGATTATTTTGGCAAGGAGACATGCTCATTAACAGATTTAGACACGTTTATGAACATTATTTGAGGGAAATAGGCCTTTTGTGTTCAAATCAAGTGTCATATCTTTGAGTTCAGCTGCAATAACCTGCAAAACAGGATGTGTATCTCTTTCTAAGAGTGATTTCCATGTGGACCTGCTCAGTGGCCTTGCAGTTTCATAATGAACATGAAAGCGAAGTCAATTCATCCATGGGTCTCTCCTCTCTCTTCTTAGCTGAGGTAATATTTCAACAAGAGAGCAGGCCAGGTGAATTCGGTGACCTGGTTGTGGTATTTCAATGCTCAGCACAAAGGAGCATTTCTGTATTGATTCATTTATCTTTAATGTGTGGCATCCTAACACTCATTTATCTTCGGGTACCAGACCTGCTGCTGGTAAATTGAGTTAAAGCCGCTTAACCTCGTGAAATCAATTTGAAGCATGTGCACCAGGGCCCCTTAACAGGGATTTGAGGATCTCCAGGGGCCCTTTAGGAGCACTTCAAGAACCCCAAGGGAAAGAAGAAAAAAAATCAATCTTCAAGGAAATGTGTGGATAAATGAATCTTCTCACATTGGTTCCCTCCTGCAGAGTGTTTTGACATGTGAGTCACACGCGCGCACACCCACCCGCCTCCTCCACCAGCTCGTACTCACAGAGAGATGGTTCTGTTGGGCAGGAAGCTGGGCTGCAGGGTGTCCATCAGGTCCACGTCGTCGCACACCACCTTGACCCGGACGTGCTGCCTGCTCAGCTCCTTGGACCTCTCCACCGAGCAGTGACAGCTGTCAACGATCAGGTCCGGGCAGTTCCTGTTGCTCAGGCTCGACTCCCACAGCAGGATTACGCACAGTAAACGCAGCAGCGCTCCCATCTCGGTGGACGGTGGGGTTTCGTTCCAAAGCTTTTTTTTTTTTTAATATTCCCTCAAGCGGTCATGTCCTCGCGGTCGTCGTGACAAGTCGGAACCACCTCACGTCGCGATCCATGAAGCGCACGCTTTGCGATCGAGCCGCGCGCCCCGGCTCCGCTCACCTGCTGCGTCAACGACCGCTCCAAACTTTCCGCCGAGTTTCACGACGCGCGCCCCGTGTGCGCGTGCAAATCATCACAGGTGCGAGGCGGCGCGGACGGCCGCCGGTCATTTTCCGTGGGTGGCGGTCCTCCTCCCGGCTGCCGGGGAAACTTGGAGCGGCGCGCGTTTAAAGTTGCCACAAACTTTCCTGCGACGCACCATCCGCCGCGAGTCAAACCATGAAAAGATCCTTCAGAAACCAGAGGAAGTCCCGGATTCACGCAGAGCACTCGGTCACTGCCATCGTCCACTCGTTGCGCACCAGGAGTTCTTGTAGTGTCCATAAAGTCCCTCCCCGTCGAGACCGAACGGGCTCCGATGCGGTGCAGAAAGTTTCCAGCAGCTGGTGGAACCCTGGGAGTGCTGGAGGAGCGCAGCCCCGCGTGTTCTGGGGAGGGGAGGTCTGTCCTCCTGCAGCACATGGAGTGGTCCCTCTTCTGTACAATATATTGCCAGGTTTTCAACACTGAATGTGCATGTGAAACAATGTGCATATGCTGCGTAACACTTATCAGTTACTTTTATATCAAAGATTTTTTTTTTTTTTTATTAATCACATTAATCTTACCAGAAAATGTGCGATTGATCAACAGCTGAAATTCTTCCACTCCTTGTGACCAAATTCCTTGGGTTCTGAAGCTCTGATGGTGGGAAATGAAGGTGCACATTACTATATGGTGAAAAAAAATCATTTTCAAACTCACAATGTTACTGAATATCACATTTCCACCTAGAGATGTCAATGTTATTGTTTTTATTACTATTTCTGTTATTTAATTTTATAGCATCTTCTATGCATTTTATTTAGTAGCCTACAAATAATCCCATGCACAAACACTCATATTCACACCTAGAAAGCCTAGAAACAATTTAGAGTCACCAATTAACTTCACATGGATGTTTTTGGACCTTGGGAGAACACACACAAACATACACACAGAGAACACGCAAACTCCACAGTGTTTGAACCCAGGCTTTCTCACAGTGAGGTCAGAGTGCTAACCACTGCACCGTTGGTCATCTGTGTTATTATTAACACAATACTTGAACCTCATAGTATTTTGTGTGAAGTACTTCTCAATAAATAGAAAAAAATATGAAGATGAAAACACAAGAACATCATACATTCGGTAAATAATGAATATAGCATCATCCTGACAACGTTTTTAGTCAGAAAATCAATACTGGACAAACACATTTGACTTCTCCTTTTTTAATTAAAAAGCACTCACTAGGAGATCTGACGTTGAAATGAACGTTTTCCAATTTCTCAGTAAGACACAGATACGTCAGTGTAAAACCCAGGATGTCTTTTTTCCATTACCAGCAAATAAAGAATACACAGAAGTGAAGCCTACTGATGTCCACTGCAGACCAGTGAATGGAGCTGGGTTGCAAATAACTTCAGGGAACACATTCAAAGACATGATACCAATAAGAAAAAAAAACTCATCTGATTTTCTGTTTTCCACAAAATCAACAAAGCAGAGTAAGTCCGTTGGTCCAGGCACTAATCAGAGGATGGAATCACAATGAAATCAAACTACTTTCCGGGACTCTGCTCTTCAGATGTCCCTGCCGGGACCCTCGGACCCGCGATTCTCAAACACAAACATTTACTCTGCAGTGATGAAAAGTGCTGCACTTCGTTCGAGTGTCTTCAGTTACTGGAGGATGGCTATAAAGCATGCTGTTTGTTTCTGTTTCTAAAGCCTGTGCACAAAATAACAATCCTTCTTATCTTCAGTTGAATGCTGGATTTTATACTCTTTAGAGCATTTATTACATAATAAAACACATTGTATTGCCCTTAAAATGTTAAAAACAGATAGGAGTGTAATAAGAATGATAGTTGGAGGCAATAAATGTGGAGTGAATTTAAAACGAATTGAAAAAACTTGCAGTTCGTGAACACTGCCCTGCCTAAACGAGAGCGTTTCAAATGACAATGCTTCATTTTTTGAGTTTTAAAGTACAGTGCTGAGACTGGGAAGCGGAGGATAGTGGGGAGAAAACACATGTGTGTTGTGGCAGCACAGGTTTAGAGTCACACCCAGGAGTCTCTTGACTGGTTCAGGGATGGCGGTCCTGACAGCTTTCTTATGCCAACCAGGTTTTTAACAACAAGCACCAGGCCCATAGAAACCTCAGTAGCTCCACTCAAAGAGTGGGAGGATGAGCTCACTCCACTGTGGCACAACAACATTCAATTCCAGGTTTGCCAAGTTGAGATTTTCAAAGAAGGAAAAGGTTGCAATTTCAAAAGAAATGCAGATGCAAAGTGCATATGTATGTGTTCCACCATATGGGCCCTGCCATCCTCCTCCTCGCTGAAGAGGAAAGAGGCTGAACATGCTCCATTGACAGAGATTCCCAAAGGACAACTCGGTATAAACGACTGAGTAGCAGCAGAAGCAGCAGGTCAGTGTAGCTGTCACACTGCGTCATGGTTCTGAAGCATTAATGATGGAGAGAGAGATATCTATAGGCAGTCTGTGGAATGGTTTTACTGGAGCATTTAGCATATTAATTGTATAACTGAGGACAGTACAGAACAGAATAGAAGGATTATATGGAAAATATATTCAAAACATCCCAAAAATTAACAGTTCAATGGGCGACTCTCGTGCTAAGCAACAAAAAAATAAATACGGATTAAAAATCACTATTTCATTAAATATTTTCCATTCCTATTAATTTGTGAAATGCAAAATACAATTTAAGAAAACTGATTCTTCCTCTATGATGATCTTGAATCACAATCTCCCACAGCTTTCTAGGTTTACGTCTCCGTTTGACTGCGTCTGCGTGTTCAGTGTAATGTGAGGAGAAGAAAAGGTGTCATTGTTCAGCTCCAGTGTTAAAGCATCAACATCTCTCAAGCTTTGATTTCCTGTGACAAGTACCAGCTGCACACAGTGGACACTTCATGAGCGAAGGACACACTTGTAAGCCTGACGTTCGGCACAACCACGGCGAAACATAAAGGAACAAGAGGTGGAAAGTAACCAGGCGGACGCAGTAACTCATGTCGACACTTGGAGATGATGACTGATGTTTTCATTGGTGTGTTCAGACGATCTTAGAGGACAGGATCACAAAATAAACAGAGCAGTTCAGGTGCCTTCCTGCTTGTATAGTTCATACAAATGAGTGTGATTATAGGAAGTTAATATATTAACAAAAGCAGAATGATGTACTCCTCATAATCTGGGAATTGGTTGACATTATCAGGAGCTGCGTTTGCGTGGCGTTCACAGTGTATCCAGTGACATCCATCATGGGTTTGACCCCCCTCGGAGCCGGAAGCAGAAACAGCTGGCTCCCTGAGTCATGGCTGAGCACTTTTCATGGGGTGTATGTGTGTATGTTTATCCCGTGCCAAAATTCCTCCCTCGTTATCCGCATTGTCTCTGACACAGGCCCGCCAGCACAAAAGGAGGGTTTGAAGCCGCTCCCACTGACCCCGCAGAGCAGCCCGCCGTTCCCGTTCTCCTCTCTGACAGGCGAAAACACGAGCTGCCTCCTCTCCACAGGAGCAGGGTGCAGGGGCAGGAGGCGGGACGCGTCGCTCCCTCCTGTGTTTATCCACATATGGAGTAATTTTCTTCCGTACCCTCGTGACACTCCCTCAGACTTGTCAGTCACACTTGTTTACACAGATGTATATTTACCTCGGCCCTCCTGGAGAGTGCAGGGGAGGATCTCGCCGCCGGCTGACCCGCGGGAGGCCAATGGGGGAGACACCCGGTGGAAGTCGACATCGCCGTTTGAAAGGATCCGTCTTTAATGGACCCTGACGAAACATTTTCTTGGACATGAGCCACGGCTGTTCGCTGAGCGACTTCTGTCCTCCTAATGCAAAACAGGTCTCTGTTTCTGGAGAGGTTTTCTTTCTGGCAGTCGGCTGCATTTTCACACCAATAGCCAGATCCAAATGGGACAATATTTAACGTGTTTATCTCATTACTCACACACAGGAGCTCGTTCAGTAACATATTTAACACTGGAACGGCCGAAATTGTCTCAAGTTTCACCTATAAAAGTGGATCGGGTCAACGCAGTGTCAATCAAACATCTCTTCAAATGATTCGTTAGCTGCTGCAGCTCACCTCACGCAGGCCAGATAACGAGTCCTGGAAATGTAATGCAGCGCTAATGAAGTGGGCCTGTCGTTTATGGATAATGCAGCTCTTTTTTCCCATCCCTGGTGAACATCTCTTGATTCTACATGTCTGTACAAGGAAGTGGTCAAGTTTGATACGAAGTCACCTCCAGACAAGGTCGGTGCTTCAGGAGTGAAGCGGCACTGATTGTACTAACAACCTGAAAATGTTGGCCCCTTGTTCCTTGGCCCAGGTGATGGGAAGTGCTACATAATACGGCGCTGTCAGGCGAGATGCATCAAGCTGACCTCAAAATGTCTAATCTGAAAAGACAAAATAAGATATAGGCTAAGCACCGCTGCTGAATGTGTTTGAGATGAATTTGTTTCTGTGTGAATTGAAACCATGATGAATTGATCTGCAAAGCATGAAGGCTTCAGAAAGCCAAGGCTTAAAACAGCTGTATCTCGTTGAATTCATGGGTTTCTGGATGATCTATTTTCTTTATTGTGAGTATCATTAAACTCTTGTTCTCATATTACAGCGTCATTGTTCAGGGAAATTATTTTCCCCACATTTTTTTACATATGATGTATAACCAAGGGTTTCCAACATGCTCCACTCACATGTATTCCTAATCTTCATAACACAACAAAATCTGCCAGTGAATGAGACAGAAGGGGGCGGAAAACGTTCTTCATTAAAACCCAGTGTCTAAACATACAATATCTGCATTCAGATACATATTACTATACATGACTATATTACTATACAGGGCAAAGAAATACATCAAATCATTGCACTTCCACAGTGGATGCACACCTTTTAGATTTGAAATTTATATGGTGTCCACTTGGTTCTAAAATGATTTATGAGGAATATGATTAAAACATGGAGGTGAACCACCTCATGGCAGAAAGTGCAATTTTCCAAAACTGTGACAATGATGTCCTCTTGACGTAATGTGGCGGCCACTTCAGGCCAAGTCCTCACTTATTGAGTTAAATTTGGAATCAGTGTCTACACCATACCCTACATTTATAATAATAAAGCGTAGAAATGTTTTTTATATGGCGCTAACTGAAAGACCCACTGCTGTGTTTATCACTCTCTGTGCCAAACCAAGTCAACTGCTGACTTCTGCTTTGCATCTTACTGGAGTACTAAACTTTTCCACCACCGTTGCGCTCTCGCCTGGTCGTCGGCAGTCACGGCTGGCCTGGATGTTCTTCTTCATTCTGAAGAGTGAAGGAGTCAGCTGCAGCCGAACCAGAGCAAACAGCGTTTCTCCGCAGAGCATGTTCCCATGTTTTCCCTCTCTCGCATTAGTGTTCTCAACTCTCCATTATTACCTGCTGACAGAGACGAATAGGCCATGGCTGGGAGCGCTCGCAGTCCTCACTAAATATTTACCCGCTCCACTTGAAGAGGCCAGGCTACGTCAAGATGACAGACTCTCATTATTGCTCCATGACTTTTGGGATAAAGGCTGGCGGCATTTGGACTTATTCTGCTTTTATGGACTTCCCACCTTGTTGGTAATACACTGTAAAGGCAGATTGGAGCTGTTGTTTTGGCTCTCAGCGAATGGGGCAGGTGGTATCTGGTTTCACAGCACAATCATTACTAGTGGTGCTGTCTGCCGGCTGTAAAAGAAATAGAAATGGTGTCTTAATACAACCTCTGTGTTTTGGCCGGAGGACAGACAGCTGAGGTTGAAATGCCTCGACAGCAACCCCCATGCAGATTTAAAGGACATGCAAAGTATTCATTTGTCACCATATGGGGTTTGAGAATAAACCTGTAAAGCATGTTTCCTGCTCATAAATCCACATTTCAACTAGTCTGAAGCACAAGACAGGAGCGTCAGCCACCGCCAGCAAGTTCACTACATATGCCTCCCATTTCGTATTTTTTCTCTTGCAAATTTTAGCGTCATTTTTTTGGGAAAATTGCAAATTATTTCAGATCATATATTTATTGTTTCATAAATCAATTCTAAGATTATTTTAATTCAATTAAAAAAAAGAAGCTTATTGTCACATGCACATCAGAAAAACACGTTTCCCCTCGACGATGAAATTCTTCCTCTGCTGTCCTCAGAGAACTCCAGAGATAAAAACACCATGGGAAAGAAAACAGAGAGCAAAAAACTGTGTACAATATGTAAACAAAAGGAGTGTAAAATAGGTTCAAGAAATATTATACAAGTAATTAAATAAGGGTAGTGAGCAACAGCTGGACGTGTGGAGGAAGGGGTTTTAAATCATACTTCCACACCGTGTCTGTGCTGGGGGTGGGTGGAGGCGGCTCTCCTGCAGGGACTCTGCAGTGGTGTGTGCGCTGCAGAGAGGGCAGTGGAGTCCTGGTGATCCTCTCAGCAGTCTTTACCGCTCTGCAGGCATTTCCGGCCCGCGCCAGGCGCTCTGCCGCGCCACACGGCGGTGCAGCTGGTCAGAATCCTCGGTGGAAGCTGCTGACGATCTTTGGAGACGTCCCAAATTCCCTCAGCCTCCTCAGGAAGTGCAGCGGCTGCTGGGCCTTCTGGACCAGCTGTGTGGTCTGAAAGAACAGTGGCCAATGCGCTACTTGATACTTTTAAGTGCACCGTGAAAGAAACTCAATAAATGATAAGCTTCAGTTCCTGAAACAAAATAATCCAACCATTGTTTTCACCACATGTTAGATTCTCTCAGATCAAACCATGAGAGGACCGAGGAGTCAGATAATCCAATTACAACATTCATAAATGAGCTTTTGTAGTTACAGTGTGACAAAGACAAATGACCTGATGGACTCCATGCATCCGCTGCATCTTTCTACTCCCAATTTAAACAAGTTTAAACAGCCTTAAACAGCCTTAAACAGGCTGATAGGCAAGAAGAAAGAAATGTCAGGCAGAAATTACGAGAGAGAGAAAGATTTAGGTGTGAAGAAAACTAAATGTTTCTAAATAAGTAACCCTAGGGAAGGATAAGGCCAGTTCAAGAAATATGAGAAATACATTTTTAATACCTGTTGATAAATCCTTCTAAGTGTCTTACTTTTATGTAACAATAGTGAGTTTTTCAGGGAGTCATGCTCGTGATCCAGATGGAGCCTCTTCTAAGCCCATTTGAACCCAATTCCTGACACAATAATTCCATAAAGGTTGTGTGAAAATAATGCATTCAAGGTGGAAATAAACTGCATTCGTTTTTGTTTCAATTAGTTTGATTACAGTTTTCCAGTTAGCGCTAGGAGCCCAACAGCTCATTGGAAGAGTGTGCTCCTTTCTGGATAACTTCCATGCAGATGAAAAGAGTAATAATCTGTCTGATGCTTGCTACATTGGCAGCCTGATCGTTTGGGATGGAGTGAAATTCCTTGCCTGAAGTACAGTGCACGTCCCGGGAGGTCATGACCCTCGAATCTTTGAATGAGTCAGCTACGAGCTGTCTAGACGTTTCATCATTAGTACACGCAACGCGTCTCTCACTTTGACTTAACGTGCGTGTGCAGGAAGTGTGACGAGATTGGAACGGGCGCCGGGCACCTGTGACATGTATTGTTGTGACACTGTGAACACCAACATGGCTTTTGACCAGCTCCGAGTCGAAAGGATGCTTTTGCGGTCAAGAAAAGTCAACTTAAATGAAGTCACACTGATCCATGAAGGTCCTTCCATCCCAGCATGAAGATATGTGTGTGTGTGTGTGGGGTGGAGCATCCATGATTCCAAACACAGCAACAAGTACAACAACAATGTAATTACAGGTCATGCCATGAGCAGCCTGGCATCGGTTTCCTGGTGAAACAAAGTTCTGTGGTGAATTTACCACCAATAAACTGAGGCTCACTAATAAGGAGCCAAGAGGATTCGGGAAGCCAGCGCTACTTTTAAACTTGAGAATGGAGGATGATGTGGTGCGAGCTGGCGTGCTGGTGCTCCTGCAGCGACTGGGCGGACCCCTCTGACCGCCGACCGCCACGGTACGCTGAGAGGACTGCAGCAGCGGGCCGGAGTGCGTGTAATGACCTAAACAGGGACTCCTGGAATGAATCTTTTGAGGCCTTTTTATGAGAGCGTGGACTTGTTATTGCCTCTGCAGCCTTCTTCCACTTTCTCTCACCCTAAGAATACCAAACGTGAAAAAAAAAAAAAAATAGCGGATGGTCAAGCAGATGCTGACAACGAGTCTGAGCCGAAGCGGTTTTCTCCTCACTTACGAACCCGGCACATGACGGCTTTTCTCACCGAGGCCTCGGACAATAAGTCCAGTGATATTCATTCGTAATGCCTTGTTTCCCTTCAAGCCCCATAAACACGCCACACATAAACTCCTCTTGTTTTCACATCTCAATGCGATCATCAAGAAATTTCATCAGCGCGCTCGTTTGTCATCATTAGCGTTGATAGAAGCCGCTCTGCTCCCGATCTTCCACAATAAGCCTGACACAAATAAAGAGGAAGAAAAAAAAAAAATCTGTTTGGGCCCAGAGAGCTGCAGCTTTTTATTTTTCTTGTTTTGACTCGCAGTGTTAGAGGCAGAGACGGGGGAGATGTGTCCGGCTCAGTCTGAGGGCTGCAGCGCCGGACTCAGCCCTTATAAGTATGCTGGTCTCCCTCCATAATCCGGAGTACGTGAGCGGGGATCCAATGAGGAGATGAGGTATCATGGGAGCATTTCCTGGAAGAGGAGAAGGAGGGGAAGGACACTGCTTCCCCCCCCAAAAAAAGAAGAAAACAAAATATTTAAACAAGTCACTTCATTGTGTTTGAATTGCTAATTTCATATGCAAAACACTGGACACAATGAGCACAATGTTCCAGCAGGACACACGATTTTAAACGGTTTCAAGGTAATCTTTTCAAGATAAGGAATCGCATAATGACACACGCCGATCCTTCGATGTGAAGTTATATTTCAGTTTAATAAACAGACACTTGGCTGCCCTTCACACCTGAACTGTTCTCGGGTTGTGTGATATTCTCTCTGTTTCTTGGAAAGGGCAGGATGACACACACACACACACACACACAGACAGATGGAGAGAAATCATCCTATGAACCAGCCATGTTCGATGTCCAGCTGCATTCATTCGACAAAAAGTCATTGAGATATTTAAATGAATTTTAGTGTGATATTTGGCTGACTATACTTTAAAATTTATTCTCTCGAACATTAAAAATAGTTCCGTTTTTGAATCCTAACCTCAAACACAATCATTACAAAAAAATACCCTCAAACTAAAAACCTTCAGTTTTTTTATCCATTCCATACAAGTCAAAGTGAAACCTCAAAGTCTATTAAAAGTTGAATTCCCTCAAACATTCATCACCTGTCACGACTTCATTTCTCAATGCAACAAGTGATCAATGGTTATATCTCTGGTGTGTGTGCTGCTTTGTGAAGCTTCTGTGTGTGTTACTGTGTCCTTCATCAACCCCTCTGAGGCTGAGGAAAGACAAGGCAGCGCTGCTTCACCACAAATGAGTGGAAATAAATACAACACAGAGGAGGACGAATGGAAGAACAGGTCACCATGCTAATGCAAAGTGTACAGACGAAGCTACACAATGAGAAGGGAGTGGAAGAACGGGTCGTGACAGTTCCTGTCATACAAAGAGTAGATTTTAAAATATTACTGCTGGACTACAAAGCTCTGAATGGTTCAGGCCCAAAATACAATTTCTGTTATGTTAGGAGTCATCCAAACCTCTGGGGTGGTCTGGATCAAACCTGCGTTCTGTTCCCAGAGTCACAACCAAACAAGCAGAAGCTGCCATCGGCTTTGTTGCACCAAATATTATAAACGAACTCCCTGGCTCCAACTTTTCCAACTCTGTTTTAAACAAGGTTGAAAAGCTGCTGCCTTACAGGAAAGCATTTATTTTATGTTACACTGTACTTTCCACCCTTGCACTTTTCAGCTTTTATCAAAACTTACTTTCTGTTTCAGTTGTTTTATTTGGCTGCTTCTATATATTTTTTCATATTCCGTTGTTTTGATTCACTTTTCTGACTGTATTTGTTAATATAACGCACTCCGAATTGCTATGTTGCTGAAATGCTTTGTGCATACTGCTGGCACAGGGTGTACAGGACTTTAGCTGCAGGTAACCACTGTACCTGCAGAAATATCGGCGCGCCGGTGACAAGTGGTCTGAAGACAGCGAGCAAATCACCAAAACGTCCATTTGTAACACACGATGGTGGAGAGACTTAATTTAGTAGACAGTCGGCCCGCAGTTCAGAAGAACAACAACCAGCCACAGAAGTCATTTATCCAGTTGGGAAGCACTGATATAAAACACGACTAAGTTTGTCTTGTAAACATATTGACCGAGGCCTCGGAGCATGCTGGGAAGCTCAGCAGCACAGCAGACCGCTGCCTGTGAAACATTCGCTGGAATACAGCTTTATGTAGTGCGTCTGCAGACGGAGGGTGTTCTGTTTTCCTAACAGTGTGACTGCAGACATAAACTGTCTGGAACGCCGTGGCTGATGATACCGATCAACACACTAACCTACAAACGTGTCTGCTGACTCAAAGGGGCCCTCAGGGGACAGCAGGGTGACACCTCTAGACTTCTCTCACTGTGACCCACCATTAGCACTCTCTGGCGCCACCTGGAGATATTCCTGCTTTGCGTTTGTCTGTAGGATGCACAATCATTGAACAAGTCACTGAGGCTAAGCTGCTTGGTGTGACTGTGGATAGCCTGCTTACGTGGAATCATCAAATAAAACAGATATTACATAAAATGGGCAGAAGTTTGGCAGCAGTTCGAAATTGTAGAAAATGTGTACCACACCGAATAAGAAAGATTTTGGTTGAATCAATAGTTTTGTGTCATTTAGATTATTGTTCCGTTATTTGGTCAGCCACTACAGAAACTAATATCAATAAACTTCAGGTTGCACAAAATAAAGCAGCTCGGCTTGTCCTGAACTGTTCTTTTAGGACAAGCATTGAAGACATGCATAACCAGCTGGCGTGGCTGAGAGTAAAAAGTAGAATAAATTATTCTCTTACAAAATTTATCAGAAATATTATAATTACAAGAACACCAGCAATACTCTATAATAAGCTGACCTTTTTCAGTGATGTGCATCAGCATTCTACCCGTCAAACAGTTGAGGGACGTTTTCTGTTACCTGTCTGTCGATCCAGTCACATTCAAAGATCCGTGCACTATAGGGCAATGGTGGCCTGGAATCGTTTGCCGCAGTTTTTGATTTCACAGATGCACACAACTTATTTTTGTAAACAAATGAGACTATTTTTATTCACTCAGGAATAACATGGAACTGGTCATTTATGATTGTTTAATGGTGAGCTATTTCGTCTGTTTTGATATTGTTTTGTTTTTGTTAATGTCGTCTTTGTTGATAGTTATGTTATTGTATTGTCTGTATGAATGTTGTCTGTACATCCTGTTGTTGACGCGTTGCTGAGTGTTGGTGCAGAAATATTTCTGATGAAGTTTAGACCCCAGGAAGAATAGCAACTGTTTTAACAGTAGCTAATGGGGATCTCAATAAAACAAACAAACAAACAAACACCCCACAGCTGGAGGAAGTTAAAATGCACGCACAAAATGATGTAAGGTTTGTGAATTTAAAGCGTGGCGCATGATAGGCATGTTCCAGTCCAGCCTGGTGTCAGTGTCATGGAAAATGTGTGTTAATCAGGCAAAATTACACCAGTAATGGTCATCTAACTTGTATGATGAAGGACTTTGAGCCACTAATGTTAGCTTCTTTCTGGACTCCGCGGTGTTGAAAACACCGGCTCTCTGGTCATTACTTGTTTATAGAGCAATGAATAGAAAGCAGAAAAGGAACAACGGTTTAGCGTGCACTGACAGAATCCGCCTTGGACTTATTTCAAACAAAGATGCATTGTGTGATGAGATGTGATGAATCTAAAAACAGGCCTGAGGGGGATCAGCTTGCATGTGAACTGTGACCTCCGTCGCTGTATACTTAGAACAGCAAAGGGTAACAAGCAGGGCTCCCATGTCCCGCCCCATCATGGCCCGTTCGGGGGCATAATTGCTACTTGTTCTCCGTGGTGAGATAGGTCATCACAGAGTCAGAGAGGAAGCTCTCCCACGGCAGATATTTCACGCCTGTCTGTGCATCTCTCTTTATCTCTTTGCCTCCCTCTCTATTAAAAAGACACGCTTTGGCTCGTTCCGGAGACATCTTCTTCTCTCCCCCCGTCTTCACGGCTGCCGGGAGAGAGGCTTACAGTCGGACACTCGAGCGCAAATGTATGTAGACCGCGGACTTCATCCCCCGCTGCAAGACAGAGTGCCGAGCGCTGTAAGTGCTTCTTTTTTTAAACTTTCTTTAATTCATTGCAAATCCACTCATCCTTGACATGGCCTTCATCGAGAGACATCTCTTTTCTACTTCCCAGCCGCATCAAAGAGGACGGATAGGAGGAAATCAGGAAAGCATATGTTGTGGACCGCGGAAAACCCTCCAACAACACCAGCCAGAGAGAGAGAGGGGGGCGGAGGAGGGGGGGCTGTGAACTCTTTAGTGGCATGTCCTCATGGAGATTTCATGGGCAGGATGTGCTTGTGGAAACACGCCCCTTCCTTTGCCACTGTCTGCATCCTGCCGCCGCGCCACTTTCACACTTTCTTTCAATCCGTCAGTCGGCCATCTGAACCTGAGCCCAGACTCTGAAGCACTCTCTAACTGTTTAATACCACTTGTTTGACTCATGCGGATCGGCCCGGCCGCGAAACGTTCCTCTGTGTTTGTGCTACCTACTTTCTCCCTTTACAAAACATAGTACATTTATTTTACTGAAAAGCATTAATTCGCCTGTAAACCTCATCTTAGTATTTTTTCCTAATGGAGTTTGTTTATTACATGATAAACACTTGCTTGTGTCATTTACACCAAATCCCCTACATTTAATTCAATATTTGTAATATCTCGTTATATTTTACTATTCTTATTTATCTTTATGCAGTGTGGAACAGCTGCAGTGACTGAATTTCTCCATGTGGGATGATAAAAATCTTATCTCGTGTGTGTTTGTGTGTGTTTTGTGTGTACTTGTGCACAATATCAGATATCACCATGTGAACTGAGCAAAAACACAAACCAAACAGCATGTTATCTCAGTGTGTCTCGTGTTATGTTTTTAATACATCTGAGTTGCAGGTTTTCACAATTAATTCTAAGGCCCCATTTACACAACAACATTTTCAAGTGAAAACAGGAAACTTTTGTTGCATCTTGTGTGTCCAATTACAAGAGAATGGCACTCAGCTCCTGAAAATGCAACTTTTTGAAAACACTATGGTGTTACTACATGTGCAAGCCACACACATACCAAACACATATATTTTTTTCTGAACGTGCACAAGTGAATGAACAATTGTGGCTTCCAGTGTCCTGACTCCCAGTCCATATTCACCTAGACTTCGTAGTTTTACAGTTGAGAGTCACCTGGAATAAAAATCCAGCTTTGTCGTCTGTCCATACGAATGCTGGTATTCTCGTCATAGTGTGATTGTTTACAGTGTGTTGTTCTTTGTGTGCATGAGTGTGCAAAAACCTAATTAAGCAACAAATAACTGATTAACCAAAGGTCTGAAATCTGAGCTGCAGCAGGAAGAATGACCAAAATACGTCCTTGTGCATCATCTCCAAAGACAAACAAACAGCTCCCACTAGTGGTCCAACATGAAAACTACATCTTTTTCAACGTGTTTCGGCCATTCCCATGCAAATGGATAACATCGTCAAAACGATGCCGTATCACTGTAAAACGTTTCAGGAGCGAAAATGTAAAAAAAAAAACCATGCACTTACACTTAAAACATCATGTAAATGAGGTTTAATTCTTATAAAAGTGGAAGATGTCTTTCCTGTGAAAACATACAAGGAATAAGGGAAAACAAATCTTCATAAGCCAATAATTACGTCAAAAACGACTTAAATATTGGGAATCGCAAGAATGTATTTAATTAATTTAGTTAACCCTTGCTACTTGCATGCAACACCGACTATGAACTGAACACGTTTTATTGTCATTTTCAAGGTGAAAAAAACTAGCAGTACTGAGTCGCCTGCTCATCTGACTGATCGCTTCCTTACTCATCACTCACTCAAAAGCTCTTATTTCCCTTTATAGGCCTTGGCCTTGCTGTTGCGGTGCAGCCTAAAAAGCAACATACCGGAACATTACCCAGCCGAACTTGACCAACACATCCCGAGACGGCTCAGCTCATTAAATCAGAGGGTTTCTGTGACGAATCTGGGAAGAAAACAAGTGTACAGACTCCCACGCAAGAAAGCTACGTGCTTTTCTAACCGTCTGTTGAGGCGGCACACAGACCCGACAAAACCGCACGCTCCGTATATCCAAACTGAAGCATCAGCCCTGAAGGAGCAGCGGTAAACTCAGACTTGCAGCTGTGGATAATTCATTTTGACCAGTTCAAGCATCGGATGGGAAGATGAGAAAAATCCAAACAGTGTGGAAGGGAATCTGGAGAACACTGAGGCAGTCCAAACCATCTCATTTCAGTATTTTCAGCAGGGAGTCTCCACCCATCTGTCTCTATATACTAATTTGCTGTTGCTATTGATCCCTGTCTGGGCTGCAGCGCTTCATTCCTCACTTACCGGACCACTGGCAAGTTTTATTGACTGATATACAACAAGCATTCATGCCAAGTTCTTTTACTGTTTATTGTCCATGTCAATTAATTCCCCTCATTATGAAAAATATGGGAATTTTCTCTGTCGGACACATCTTTCGACAAGCTCAGGCTTTATGTATGAGTTTCACTGCTAAAACACCCGCGCAATCAATGCATTCATAACTTATGTTACACAACTGTCGCGAGCCAATAAACGTCTCAGTCCCCCAAGTTTCTCAACGGCGGGTCTCCGCGCAACTGCAGGATATTTAAGACGCTCTTTCTTTTTGCTGAAATTACCCAGCCGTACAAACTGTTGTGACTGAAACGTTGACCTCAGTGGTGGAGGTTTGACGCAGACGTATTTCTCCCAGACAGACTCATATAATTTTTTTTCTAAACTCGGCGCAGGATAATTAGTCGCGTAACATGAAGACATTCGGACGTAATGAAGGGGTAGAAACTGCTTCAGCAGATGGGTACTGAGTTCTCTGGGAAAAAAAAAAAAAAAAACAACTTCTTCAGCCTCCACAGGCAGAGATGTGATTCACCTGCTTTGATATCCTGCAGAAGCAGCTATCGGGAGAAAAAAACAGCTGCATTTGTCTTTCCTTTTACGAATGATCTGTCTGGAGTGTAACTTGCCCTCCCCTATGGTTAGCTGATTGGCTCCATATAGGTTTCATTGGTAGGTTTAGACAGCAGCCTCATCGCCTTGCGACTTGCTTGAATCACAAATGATTTTGTAAGTTCAGCTTCTCAGACATGAAGTACCCCAGAAACCCGGTCCAGGGACATTATTGTAGTTTTGAGCCACTCACTTTGGGCCGTTTGTCACAAGTATTTTATAACCATAAAGTTGACCTGCTGCTGCAACACACTGATACCACTTGGCGATCCAGCTTTGTAAAATTACATAAACGGCCAGATTTAAACCAACAACTTTCTAAAACTCATTTTATTTTCTCCACGATCTATTGTACGAGGGGCATCGGAGACGAATTATGTAGAATAAGAAGAGTTTTTCTTGATGTCTACTCATCAAATTAGAAATCTTAACTTAAATATGACAGCACGGAGGGAAGCAATCAGTAAATCTAGTTGTGGTTCAATTGAGTGAAAGGATTTTCCCATTTACACACCACTTTATAGCTTTCTTTTTTTTTCCTGCTAACTGGCTAACAGAGTAAAGTTACAGCAGCCTGGCAGGAGAATCCAAGGCAGAGTGATGTGAATGCACAGCTAGTGTGAAATAACTGTCTGGCTTGAATTTTAACCTTGTTTGATGAATTATATATTTTTTTCCACATGTCTTGTCTTACTGTTGCCACTCTTCAGAGGCACAATAAGAAGTTATGTGGTAAAACATGATGCCAGACCTGCTCAGTGTCAAGTTTTTACTGCATGTCTTCCAAATTCCCGTCTGTGTTTTGCCTCTCTGTGGCAGCGTGTTCCTATGGAGAGCAGATTAACCCCGGTTAAAGCTCACCCCAAAGGGTTTCTCATGTTCACACGTACCATAATCCCCAGGGAGGTCCTGGAACAAGATGGATGTAAGCTGAAGCCTCGGCTCCGGAGCCCACACACCCCCGAGGCCGGCTAACCTCTGCTGCGCTGCTCTCCGCTCTTTCTCGGCCCCGATGTGTGTGTTATTTCACTCTCCCCTGATTTCCTGGGCTTATTGAGTCATGATTGTGCAGCGGTGCCCAGTGACAGAGGATGTCAGTCGGTTGTCATGCATTCGGGAGACTCCAGCTGAATCAACAGTCGCTATGCAGAGGAGGAATACACAGAAGCACACACACACACACACACACACACACACAGACTTGAAGCTCTATGTCCATGTGGTTTATAAACATAAAGTTTTACGTTGCTTCTAACCATCATTTCAATAATTTTAAACTCTAACTTAGTGGTAACCTCAGCCCTGAATCTACATCTTAACCCAGTGTTTTGGCTCTGCGAGTGTTTTCACACTCTTCAGGCCCCCACAAAGTGGGAAATACCAGACCACACATAAGGTGTGTTTTCAAGATTTGACTTAGGTTCATTTCTTCAGTCTCACATTAAAGTCAACTATAAATCTTACCAAGCCAGCCTGAAGCTGAATCATAACCCCAGTCTAACCTTTGAACAAGTCTTCGCCTAAAAAGTCAAGTATATTTTTACGGCGAGTTGATGGATGTCCCCACAAGGAAGAAAACCCCCAGTTATGAGAGTGTGCAAACGAGATTTAGGTTCATGAAATACCCAAAACTCTCAAAACTCTAACACACACATACAAAACAAAGCAAAACAAAACAACTAATATGGCTACAACAATAGTCAGAGATATTTATTCCTCTCATGGACATTGTGGGATCCTAATCTGAGTGACATCAGAAGAAAACACAGTCCTGGCCGAGGCCTCTGTCTGGATGCCTTTCTCCTCCACAGATGAAACCCCTGCATCCTTGTGACGCACTGCAGGAGTTAAAAATATTAGCACTCATTCTCTCTTTTTTTTCTCTCTCTCCTCATTCCATTCCTTTTCCCTGCAATCCCTCCAGTTCATGATGCTGGAGTCGAGCCAAGCAAAATGTTTACGCCGAATCCCCCACCGGCGTCGCTCACCAAGCCAGTTCTGAGGTCTGCGACAGGCCGTCCAGACGTAACAGGTAGAGCGTCCCTCCACAACAGGAGCTGAACATTGGAAAGACTTGTGTTTCTCAGCTCAAGAAAAGCTCTTTTAGAGTTTGTCCTCTTTGAAATGACTTCCGCGCCGGCTGTCCCCGAGTCTCCAAAGAGACAGTCCAACAGGATTTATCTTCAAAAGAGGCTTGACATGTCTAATGTGCTGACTGCTCTGTCACTAAGGGGTCAAGCTATTCTCAGAACCTCCAGTGGAAAAAAAAAAAATCTGCAACAGAACTGCAACTGAATGAGGCTCTCTCAGTCTCATTTCACTCAACAGAATTTGCAGATCTTTTTTCTTATTCCTGTACTCTTCCTCCATATGGTTTCACATGTTTTCTGTTCTTTATCTGTGGGTATCTGGTCGTCAATGCGTCCGGACGGCCAGCAGGTGACAGCCCGGGCTGCCTGCAGCCTTCAGGCTGGCACCGTGTGACGCCACATCCGGTCATTGTGTTGAGATGGACTGGCGGAGCGGTGAAGAGAGCGGAGCCAGTAACGTCCCAATCAAGGGCCGCTCCGCTTCCAGCGAACCAAGAAAAACAGAACTCACAATTAGAGGAAAGGTAGAAGAAGAAAAACAGACTTTGGTCCAGCATCATGAGTCATAGGAGATAAATAATCGCTGCTTGCTTCTGTCATTGGTAGGTAAACGCTGGGAGAACATACTCCGTCTGGTCTATAAGCAGCTAATTGCACCGGCTGAACATCGAGCCACGCTTGTCCTTGATTAACCTGAGATTCTCTCCATTCTGCCTCCACGCATGACGATTGTTCAAATAATGGGAACAGAAAGTGTAAAGGTCAGTGATGTGTCATCCTCATTGCTATTTGTCTTAATAACTGCAGAACACTGATGATTTCTTTTTGTCTTCTTGGGATTGGAATCTCATAAAAAGGACTTTATGGAAGGTTGGCATCAAAGGCCAACGACTGATACCAGATTTCCTAAAACTATCATTAAAATCTGCCCATTTTATTTAGCCAAAATTTAATTTTGTTTTGGATTAAACTCATGTTTGTATGGACGAATTAAAGAAATCCTGAATGATTACACAAAAGCTTGTTACTACACAACATTTCTAATTTGCCTCTGTATTGTGACTCGTTACATAACTTGACATAGTCTAAATATAACTGAAAATATATAAAAGTCACATTGAAATGAGTTATTTCAACACAAGGTTATAAAGAAAATCGAGATTCTTAATATTTTTTGCATTATTATTTGCATTTTCATTATTTGTGTCCATAAACACATTTGCCGTCACAGAATAGCGTTACCAACGTACACATACCAAACTGCTTCAACCGTCTTTTGAGCCCACCCTGCACACTAATACATAATGATAGTTGTTCATCATTAAAAATGTATTTGAATGTGCAGCAGTCAATGAGTCATGGCGTTAAAGTGACGCAGTTGACAGTCAAGCGCGTCACTTTAACCGCTTGCTCATAGCACACGTGCAAGTCATCCTTTCTCTCTCTAGTGGATAAACAAGCATGTGCGAGCTCCGCGAAGTTGCCGTTTGATTATCACGCTGCTTCAGTCCTCGCTGATTCAATGTATCGGAATAAATGAGAGGGAAGGAAATGTAGAAACTGTACAACTGAATTAAATTTTCCACAGCCCCTCTCTGCAGCCGTCTTCAGCTCCTCCGCTCTCATCAATAAGTCTGTTCTGCTTTAATGTTGCGCTCAAATTCCCACAAATTTTGCTGAGGACTGAAAAATATACAATCGCAATCGCAAGTAATTTACCTCAACTGCTTAAACCCGACCCAGAAAATGTGCCGATACGCTGCTCCTGTCAGAAAAAAAGTGCGCGAGTCTTTTTGCTGATGTATTTCTATTTCTCGCCTGTGATGCAACTGCTCCACAGCTTGTGAGACAGCAAATTTAGCTTGACCTTTATTCAGGGCTGTGCATCCCACACTGAAACGTTATTACTAAGCATCAGTCATGCATGTGTCTTCAGACGCCTGTCACTTAAAGCCAAGGTTGGAGTCGACAGTTTTCCAACTCAGTGGTCAGTGGTGTGTTTTACCCGCCATCAGGCTCTCATGACTGCCGCCACAGAGGAGAGATATATCTCCACTCTGACGGTGTCACTCTCTGGCGCCTTGACGTACTGATTACAAACCGAGGACCAGTTTTCTACCTTCTGTTATGCTCTGATACTTCCAAACAAGACTTGGCTTTCTGTTGGGACGTGGCTTAAATGCAGTGGAACAAAACACAAACAAAAAAAAAACCCATCTATGAATGAGCTTCACTCAAACAGAACTTGTGTTCTGACTGCTTCTGCAGCCTCAATTTGCTTTGCATGATCGGTCACATTAACCCATTCATGCACGCTCTCTCCTCTGCAAGGTGCTCGCTTTACCATTAGAGCACGTTTAGATTTAGTTCCTTGTACGATTTCGGCCCTCGGTGACGTAACAGCATTTTAAGTAAAAATGCATCGTTTCAGAGAAGTTGCACAATTACGCTGCAACACTTTGAAATTGATGCCTGTTTACACAGAAACAGCAGAAAGGCCTCATGAAGCACTGTCTTTATGTCCAGAAGCCACTCGATGACGCTGTCTAAACAGCATTTAACAAGTATTCACACTGACAAGAATCTAAAGGTTAGTACTCAAACTTGTCGTCGTCCCCTAAAAAAGTTGCATCTCTACTTGCAACGGTGGATTCGAATACTCCGTCAAAGGTTTAATTCATAGCTCTGTCCTTCCAAACTCAATGGAGTGATCATCAAAATGTTTATGTTATTTTTTTAAACCAATGACGCATCTATTTCTGCCATATTTTTATGTTTTTCATCAAGGACTAGTATGTCAAGATGTGGAAAACAAATTCTGGGTCATCTGAAATAACTATTTTGTTACTGAAAAAGCAACAGTAATTTTTTTTTTCCCCCCTATGTGAATGCATCATGGTGTGAAATGGCTGAATCACAAGGGGAAGTTAGAAATCAGCATTCAGCTGGCCAGTTGTTAGTATCATCAGCTACACAAATAATCACACTGACACTTTGTGTCATATTTGTCCAAAATAATTATCTGAATCCATTCAGCTCTCTTTGACTAATTAGCATCAGCATCAACCACGCTTTTATTCCGTTCACAGGAGACCGACAAATAAATCAGAATCAGAATGTAATTCAGCACAAATTAAAAGTGTCCATGAAATGCCACATTGTTGAGGCATCAGTCATCAGCAACAGTGCTTGTTCAGTAATTACCAGAGTATATTTAACAGGGCTGAAGGGGAACATCACACAAAAAAGAGGCATTATGTTGCTTCTAAGATTACAAAAAGATTACATCATAATTTCACTCTTAATCAATCCTTTTCTGAACACAAACTGCATTTTTTGTTGTTGTTTCAATATTGCTGCTTCATAATCAAGGCTTCTTCTTTCTTCCTCTACCGGCTCTTTGTGATGGCGGCCATGCGCGCCCATCCACGTTTGACTTCCCTCCTTTCGGAGTGGCAGATAAGAGCTCACTAAATAACAAGGAGCGGCCAATCTGCCTCAGGGATACGACAAACCCTGAGGACTGTGGCTCTCCACTTCAGTGACAAGTTAATCTAGAGTGGGCTGCTCTGCAGCTGGACATGTTCCTTTGACTGTGCCTGTGTGTTTGTGTTTGTGTGTGTGTGTGAGAGAGAGATCATGTCTGCACCAGGTGTCTGTGCACATTTCACTGCAAGCTTTGACAATAAAATCACAGCTTTTTCAACACCTTGCCCTCCTCGCTTATAAATATTACACTAACCCTGCTTTTAGTGTCCCCGGACGCCGCCATTCTCAAAGTAATGAAGTGAGGAGGAGGCGGTCAGGTACTGTTATCGGAGCTGGGTTATATTCCAAGATTTATATTGATCGGTCACTTCATATTTGAGTGTAAAGAGTACCGGGGGAGACATCCGTCTCATCTGAATATGTTCTTGTTAATGTTTACAGATGGAAAACCTGATGTCCACCAGGTGTCATGGCTACCTGTTCCTCTGCCTGCAGCGGAATGAGAAGTATATGTTACGAGAATGTGTGTCTTTGTGCATTTTCTGTGACTGCAGAGCACCTCCTCCTGCGTGTGTGTGTGTGTTTGTGTGTACGTGCCTGAGCTGTGTGAGGCTCTGTCTATGTTTATGTCTGCTTGCTCTTAATTAGGGGAAGCAGTGAGCATTTCGCTTCTGGAGGGGATTTTATGCCTATGTAAACATCATACATCATGATTCAGCGATGAGGGGCGAGCGTGGCGGAGCGGCTGCCAAAACTCCCTCACGCTGCTGCCTGGATGGCGACAGTCAGGGGTGACACAGCCAGCGCAGAGGTGGTGGGTCAGAGAACACAGGGCTGGACGGGGTTTTAATGGAGATGTGACATCTTCTCTCGAGTGGCAACGATTCAAATAAAACCCAACAATGCCACTTATTCAGAAGAATCACACTGTATGCTATTATAAACACCATCCCCTCTGATTCCGTAGGTACAGCACACCAAACAATGAATGCTATTGTTGCTGACTGCTCATTATTGAAGGGTGCTCGGTTACACGGGAAAATTCTTAAGTGAAAAGGCAAAAAACCTTTATGTGTTTTGTGCGTCTCTTTACATGACAGCGGCGCTCGGAGGCACTGAAGACGCAACTTTCTGAAAAATGTTTCAAAGGTGGAACTTTTTGAAACACTCAGTCTCTGTAACTCAGTCTTGGACTCTGTAACAAGTAGACCTAGACATAGTTCATGAGTGAGTAGATGGACAGTAACAACGTTTGCCTCCAGAGTTACATGTTGCAAAGTCCACATTCTCCTGGGACTCGTTAGTTCTAGTGTTGAAGTCACAGTTTAACTCGGTCGCCTGGCCATGCAAATTGTGCATGTACTCACAATTGATGATGTTTATAATGTATTTTTGTGTGTGGTTTCATTACAAAAACAAACCACAGCTCTTGCTCATGGCAGCTGCATTATTTCCCATGTTTCTGCTGTTGCCAAGTAAACATGAAACTTTTCTGAAATGAAAATGTTAAAACTGTGCGTTTTCACTTGAAATGCTGTTGTGTAAATGGGACCTTATAATTCAACTCAATGATAACAGCTAACACTGAGAGTATTTCCAGGAGAGCGGACGAGTCACAGAAATGAAAACAACACCAGCACCAGGCCTTATGGGAAAGAACAAAGAAAGTTTTTTTTTTTACATGGGCGGTCTGCACAGTAGTCTGGTTTCCTTCCATGTGAGGTTAATGAGTGACCCTAAATTGCCCCTAGGTGTGAATGAGGTGTGTGAATGAGGTGTGTGTTTGTCCTCTGATGGACTGGAGACCTGTCCAGGGTGTATCCTGCCATTGGCCACAGCAGCTGAAGATTGGCTGCAGCACCCCGCAACCCTGAACAGGATAACGTGACATAAAAGGCAGATGGATCTTCACATATGATCTGACCTCCGACAATATTGTTTAATCTTTTCTGTACATTTTTCTTAAAAAAAGGGCTTGCCTTGGTGCTCACCTCTAGCTGTCACTTGCACTACTGCTTGACATACTGTATCTTTGTGCAACGTAAAATCGCAGAAAACGGTATTTAGACACATATGTTTGAGTTTTTGAAATATTTTTCTGAATATTACATTTTTTGGTTGCCTTTTCAGCAGAAGAAACAAGAATACCCTACAATGCCCCCCTTCCGAAAAAAACAAAAAGCAAACTGCAATTTCACAAAGATGCTTGCATTCTTAAAATCCATTTAATATAAAATGAACAATGTCCACAATAAGGCACAAGACCTGAGATCAAACTGAGAGTTCACACACTGAAAACCAGAAAACACTAAATTCATTGTACAGTCATTTACAATTTCTATCACTGCTCACATCTATTGAAATTCAGGAGACTGAATAAAACTTCTTTGGACCAATCACTGACTGAACAACTGGACACGGTTGGAAGAGTAATGCTGAAGCTGTATTAAAATAATAATAATTAAAAAAAAGTGGACGTGAACACACGCAGCCTTCAACTGTGAACATTAGACTATTAAGAAAAGACCTTGGGCATCAAATATAGCTTGCTGCAGTGACTCAGCATCACTGCACAATGGTGTGACTCTGAGAGGTAATCTTAATCTGATTTAAAGCAACAGCAGAGGATTTGTCAGTAACGTCTCCAACTGAAACTGAGGCTGATCATGTATCATTGTCAGAATTACGACGACAACCTCGGTTTAATAAATAGAGAGAAAGGAGAATACGTTGAGAAAATGCAGTCCACCTCCCCTTGCTTTCTCTTTACTTCCATTGAATGGGATGTCTTCCCATCAGCACGTTAGTCCTTTCATCACCTGAAGGCTTTACTTCAGCATTTTCTATTTTTTCACTTATGCAATCCATCATACTGAGGACTGCGGCACAAAAAGGTTTTACTGTTGCCGCTTTAACAAGTTTCAGTGCCGTGGATATTTGTGCAAGCAAGAATCAATTCAGTTTACAGTATACAGTAAAGCCCCCATTTGTTTCCACCAATCCTACAATATTCAGCCGGCTATTCATTTCACCTCGAGCCGGGAGATATTTAACCTGCTGGTCTGCCGGAGCGGCACGGCAACACATGATGGATGTGTTGTGCATTATCAGGGAGCGCTGTGCATTTGTTATGTATCTGAAGTTTTACATGTTCCTTTCAAGGTGTTACAGAAAGGGAGCAGGAATAGCTCCGCTGTATCAAAACATGCTAATTTGTGACATTACAGAAAAAGGTGAGGGCTGGATAGTAATTTTCACTGAAGCTCTTCAGAGGGAGCTGGCTTTTGTTTGCTGCAACATGAGTTATTAGTCACTTATAGAAACATATGGTGAAATATCAAGGGGAAAGTTTGCAGCTACCATAGAAGGCCGCCATGCCTCTGCAGAACTTGTGCTGTAGTGTAATCTTTATGATTTTAATATGTTTCTCTGACATTCATATTTTCCTTCGCTGCTATGATCAGTGGGATCTATTCTGATATGTGTCATACAAATGTAAGATAATGCAAAAAAAAAAAAACCAAAATAGAGCAAGTCTACAGTTCAACATTTTATACTAGTGTTGTGGCCGAAACCACATAATACAAGACCAAGTCAAGACCAAGACCATATAAAATTTTAACCTAATCATTTTATCTGTGCCCGAGACAAAAACGAGACCTTAAAGTGTACTCCTGAGACCGGGCTCAAGTACACTTTATACTGCATTTTGTATATGAGTCATCAATAAAGATAACAGAGTCACTAACTCCATAATACCAACTGGCTACTCATTACTGGTATTACAAGTTTTTCATGTGATATAGTGTTACTCAAAGATGTCCCATATTGAAAGTATCGGACATTCAACTAGTTGAATAATTAAATGTTGAATGATAAAAATGTCTTCCACAATCTTTAGAATTGAATCATAAAGATGTCTCTGTCTTGATAATTAAAATATATTAAAGAAATAAGCTATCCTTTTAAGCCTCACTGGACAAATTAATAACTTCAGGCATTCTTATAGAAAACATAAGTGGCATATTGCACAAACAAGCTTAGAACCAAACTGAAAAATAATTTATTAGGTCCAGACTCAGATTCAGGCACGGACAGAGACACAGCAGATCAGTAGTTCCCTAAGAATATTTTATTTACAGAAAGGAAATCCAGCATAAACACCGGACCAATCCAGTGCGGCAGACAATACCCGTCTCAGCTTCATCGGAACAAAAACACGTCTCCCTGCTCATGCTAATATAGCTAACCGAGGTCTCAGCATTAATACTCTGTGAGGAAACTGACAAACCAAGAACTGAGCAGAACTAACCATCACAAACCTCAGGAACCAAGAACACTAACAACTGAACTGCAGTCCCACCATAACAACCCAGCGAGGGACAGAGCCTACGGAGAGGCAGGCATAAAGGAGGTGGGATCGTGGATGTGCAGTGAGATCAGGCAGAAAAGCTGGTGCAGCAGTCCAGAGGGTTGAAGGTCCAAGCGACTCTTCCGGTGCAGGGTCAATGTGAAGTGAAGGTGACTCAGCAGCGTGGTCCAGGACTTGGTGCAACAGGGTGATCATGTAGGTAGTTTACAGTCCGAAGCTACACTGTGGTCTGAGCCAGCTTTATAGACAGAGAGATGAGTCGTTTGGTGTAGACCATGCCCCACTGCAGGTGAAAGCACTCAGGTGATCGGACATTCAGCTGCACCAGTTCACACCTCACACACCAGAAGCACACGCCCACCTACAGACAGAGAAAGGAGGAAGGAGCAGAGGAAAAACGGCCAGTCACTAGCTGGAGCCAGAGGTAGAGGGCGTGACATCAAGACATTTTTACACACACAACTGTCTGTTGACTGTTAGAGCAGCGCCCCCTTGTGGCAGAAACACTAGTCAAACAATGCCAAAAATTTCTTAAGCGCAGCATATAGACAAAAGTGTGTGCGTGCGTGCGTGCGTGCGTGCGTGCGTGCGTGCGTGCGTGTGTGTGCACCTGATATCTTTCAAGTACTTCGATTGGAGCTTCTGTCCTTCTGAGTGGTAAAGCTACCATGACCCTTTCACTGAAGTCAGGAGTATTTCGCCATTTTCTAAAACAAAAAGAGCAAAAGCGATGCATTTTCACCTGAAATGTTGTAGAAACAGAACCTAAAATTCCAGTCAATTTAAATAGTTACCCCTTGAAAAACAACTATAGTCACATTTTCATGGAGCCAAATGACTCCCCAAGACACAAGGGTGTCACATCCAAGGGCATCACAAGGGCATCACAAAGTGATGAAGAGGTTTGATCATTTAGAACTCGTCTAAAATAGCAACAGGATTATCTTTGCAGTTACACCCTCGTGTAACCATTTCATTCAGTTTTCACACTGCAGAGTTACAGAAGTCATCATCAGTATGCTGAGGAAGAAAGCTCACAGACTCCAGGAAGCCCAACAAAAAGGGTGATCATGCAAACCCTCATGTTTTTTTTGGACACACATGTTTAACCTCAGCTGAAAGCCAACAATATCCTTCATCTGATAAGATGTGTTTCCCTTTCATCTGCTCGTGCAAAAGAAAATTGCCCACCATAAAGCTATCAAGACAACGATTTAGATCTTCCAGGAGTTTGAACACAAAGGGCAGAATCTCCTGGGATTTCAATGTGTGAGTGAATGTAAATCGTAAAGTTGGTTTTTCATTTCTCCTCTTCTGCCTGCAGCTGCTCTCCACACTTGACTGTGAGAAAACTGTTGGTATTATTCAGATATTAAACTACATAATATCATATTGGTGAAGCAGAAAGACCAGTTACCCTGCAGAGCTTCACTCTCAATGACTGTGGCTCCCAGCTGCCGGGTCAAGTGCAGCTTTATTCTGTTTTATGCAGGTCAACTTCTACACTTCTATTCTGGTGTAACTCAATTCTTTGACTTCTTTGGGGAGAATTTGAATTTATGCCAAAAAAACTGGCATTAATATTTAAGAAAGTAATAAAGTTTATTTAAACCACAGGTCTCCGTATGTGATTTTCACCCTGCTGTGGTTCTTTTAGCAGGTCTTTGATGAGGTTTCACTCTTCATGTTTCTCAGCAGTTTGCTACCATCTCCAATATTTAAACACACAGTACTTCTACAGAGGTGTTTAAGACAAAATCATTAAAAAAGAGACCTTTTAGGCTGATACAAGCAATGTAAGAATGATATTTAAAATAGACTTTATAAGAAGGTGCTTTGTTCACTACCATCAACACTTCAGTTCAGTAGATGTTTTCAGTAACAGTGTACAGCGGTTTGACGGCTGCTCGAGCACTGGAAAAGTGAGATATCAGTGTAATCCATTTACTACCACTTATAAATATGAAATGCACACAATAGGCTTCTCGCTCGATCAGTCTAGTTGATAGGTGTTTGTCATCAAGAGACTTTTGAGTTAGAAGAAAAAAAAAAGATAGTTGCTCTTTTCCCTTACAGTGACAATAACTGTTCACCTGATTGATAAGTAATAATAACTTGGAAAAAAATTGTGATAATTGGGGCAAACACATTTACATGACATTCAGTTGAGACAAACAACCTGGTTTACATGTCAAATTCCACTTTCAAATTCATTTTCAGTATGCTGGAATGGACTGACATGACACTCTAATTCACTGTCATTTTAAAAATGTCTGGTTTTGTCTTGTTCAGCATTGCGATGCTGTTCTTACTATTGGCTAAGAATTAAGTTTTTCATTCCATTCAACGTGAATTATGTCCACTCTTCACTCCAGAAGTGGCTTTTCGTTGTTGCTTCGCTGCTGCACTCTCTTGTGTTTCTATGATTTCTTCCTTTTTTCCTTTTAATTTCTTTTTTTTTTTTACACATGCACAATTGAAAAAGAGAGTGTAACAAATCAGATTATCAGATATGCATGGGCGAGAACATCTCAATAGTGTGGAAGGAAGAAATTATATTTTTTCCATTATGAGGCAACTAGCATAACATCTACTATTTGCATGATCACTGAAACAATGGGAGTTTCCATTTGTAATTTTGGAACAGAGGCCTATTGAAAAAAAAAAAAAAGTTAAACCCTGGTCTGGCCACTTCAGGCCCCATAGAGCTTCTGTTCTCAATCTATCAGTTGTCTCAGTTCCTCGTCCACCACAAAGGTCAAGGGGGATAATTTCTTCTTTTTAAATAATCTGAAGCAGGGGTGTCAAACATCAGAGGCTCCACTCCAACCAAACCACCAACCAAATGGTAAAAATTTCAAAGAAAACATCATTATTTTTTCAAAAAAATGTTTCCACAAATTTCTCAAGAGAGGTAGACAACACAACACCGAGACCCAAGGTGAGCCAACGGTGATGGCTAATGCAACAGCTGGAGGGGAAGATTTTTGGACGTTTTACAGACATCCAGTATGTCCCATTAAAGAAGAAGATAGCTCTCATTGGCACGTCTTTGTGTCTGGTTGGCTTTTTAAATTTTTATGAGAAAAAACAGGCGTTGGTGATTGGTTCCAGTGGCTGCTGTCATGGCAGATGTCCTCAGATACCAAAACACACTATCTGACAAGGAAATCCAAATTTAATAGATGAAATACACCACGGGATGGTTAAGCTGTCGACCTTCAGCAGCTTGGTCGAGGAGTATTGCATTATTGTTGCGGTGTCTGAAGTGCGATGTTAGCCTTTAACAGGGAACCAAAACTTTCTCGGATGAATGGACTACGACGGACAAGCAAAGACAGTCCAATAACGCAATCGTTTACAGAACATGGAATGGTGGCAGCTTTCCAATGAAGACCAGCGGCGGAGAAAGTAACAGCTCAGCACGCCACCATCCAAGTTAGAAGTAAAACTGCCTCTATATGTAAAAAAAAAAAAAGTAAAACTATGTGCTGAAATTGTCTTTTTTTTTTTTTTTGTAAGTGCCCTATGACTGCTGAAATTAATGATGTCAAAACTTCTTCCAACACCATCCGTCGCTGTCAAGTCACCCAAACAGATGGATTGTGCACACATGCCCTGAGCAACTGCAGATTCAAGGTCTGAAAATAAAGTCACCATGGCCGTGTCGCTGATGTCTCATTGTGTGATTTCTTGCTAAAAATGCACAAGTCACACTTCGGAAGTTCGACCGAACGCCACATGGCAGTTGGCATTTCTACTATAAATTCTGTCTCGTCTGCACTGAAATTACGACTAGTCATACTGGCTTTAAAGTACTTGCATAGGTTATACCAGGTGAATGTGTTGAGAGACTTTCATAATGCTCACTCTTCTGAGGTGCTTGCTCCTCTGAGTGTAATATATGATTATACGTCTCTTTCTTTGTCTCCCTTGTTCTGTCCCACTGCGCCTATTACGCACTCTGCAAAGAGGGTTTATTCGTCTTCTTTGGGAACTCAGCAGGCTCACTGAGGACATAACCTGATTTAATAAGAAAAACAGAGGGTAAAATTAAAGAAGAATAGGCATTGTGGGATAAGTGGTGTGGAAGATGAAGCATCTAAAGCCAGAGGTTGGAAGTAACACAGTACAAATACTTCATTAGTGTACTTGAGTAGATTTTCCAGGCTCCTGCATTTTGTCTGAGTATTTATTTTTAACAACTTAACTTGAGTTACTTTTACCTAACATTTCAACCCAAATATCTGGACTTTCTACTCCTGAGATTCTTAAAAATGATTTATTGGATTGGAGGACCCTCCCCCGCCCCCCATCTAAAATGAGCTGGATCATCTCAAGGGGTTTATCCTCTCGACAATAAATTTCCCTGGACATGTGGAAGTGTGAATTCCTCTTATTAGCTCAATGACTTTACTAATGCACCACATTAATAAGAATAGTTCTAAAAGCAGAAATCCACGTTCGCCACCACTGTCTGAGATTCCCTTTCATCGAGCTGTATTTTCTCACATCCCCAAAATAAACTGATTGCTCAACAATTGTTTCCCATCACAAGTCCAGACATTAGCATTTCTGCCCGCATTACATGAGCGTCCTGAATCTATCATTATCCAGAACCTCAGAGTGGCATTAACATTTGATTGCAGAATACCGTTAATGAGCAACAAGGTCACGGCGAGTCTGTATCGAGTCCGGTCGGGAGCTTCGCTTGAGTAAGAAGTCATCAGACACTCGCTAATTAACATGGAAACACACAAAAACACTGCAGCACCTCCCTTTTCAGGCGAGCAGCCTGAACTGCTAATGTGTTATCTTTGATAAATTCAGGAAAGAAACCTTCCGATTTTATCACGGGCCTCGTCTTCGTCCGTTCACCAGCTGGCCCTTGCCCACTGGCACACACTCCTGCCTTTCCATTTCTACTCTTCCTCAAGACCCTTCGTCTCTCTCTCTCTCTCTCTCTCTCTCTCTCTCTGTATCAACACAGATCTGTGTGCCGTTACTGACCCTAATCCCAAACCGCAGCTGTCAATTCTGCTTAGCCACTGTTTCAGATTACTCCACAGGGCTATGCTAAAAAAAAAAAAAAAGCCCACTTTCTCCACTGTCTGCAGCGCAACACGAGGGGCAGCGACTGCAAATGAAATGGCAGTGATTTCAAGGAGTTCTCCTCCTGCTGCTGCTATTGCCGCTCTTTGTCCCGACCCCCCTTTGTGCTGCATTCGCTGGTAATTTCACCAGCAACAGTGACAGCATATAAATTCCACAGGTGTGGAATTGCTTTCTGTCTGTGTTTTTCCCACCTACTTCTCAACCTTTTGACACTTCGCTCTTGAATGTGGCTCGTAGGAGAAGGCATTTCAACAGGCTCTATGCATTAGAAACCGGAGGATATTGACGTTCACCTTTGAAAACCTTCAAGATTTTAAGGATATGAACATTAAAGTGACAAAGGATTTATAATTCCAAGACCGTGCTCCACCATTTAACTGTCTCAGTCATATCCCACACACAGAGTTCAGTTTTTTGCAGGAGAATGGTGTGTAAGAGGCAAAATAAAAAGAAGAAATATTGCTGTCTCTGACATCGTGTTGTATTTACTGGGTCTGTAAAAAGGCTGATCAAAACCCAACCAACTAATATGAGCATTTTGAGAAGAATAAACATAATTAAAACTGGAGTTTGATGAAATTGAGAGACTCAAATAGATGAGGATCTGTCTGGTAAACACTCAAGTGGAAGTTTCCTCGGACGGAAAGCTGGAGGAGATCAACTCTGTGGACAGTTTTAATCTGATTTTGGTATCTGATTCAAGGAAACACGACCAAGGGCCAGAAAACAGGTGCCAGTGAATGTGTTTTATCAGTAAGTGCCAAGGAATATCCATCTGCTTTGATGCCATGGGTTAGTTTTCTGTTCTAACTGAATTTTCACTGATTTCAAAGCTATTTTTCACGTTATCTATGTTGATGCTCATTTGATTATGATGAATGGCGAAGTTTGTTCATAATCTTCAGTCTTCTGGACCCTACCTCCCTGCTCTTTTCTGCCTGCAGTGGCCCCACAGCACAGCGTATCAATGTTTTGGTCTCGCACTCGCCTGCAGAAGAGCCGCTGCTGTGTTTTTAGCCTGAGAAGGACCCAGTCGAGGCGATTTGGGCGTTTGATTGGGATGCCTCCTGTGGCTGTGGATGCATCCCGCTGAGGACAGATTATTACTGGCACATCCTACTTTGAGGAGGCCCTGGGGTACACCCGAAACACGAAAACATTGGTCTAGAAATTATATAAGAGTTCTGTGCAAAGGTTTGAGTTTTTGTCAAGTTGACAGAAGTTGCTGAGAGAGGGATGTGGAGGCTGTTTTTGTGAGGCGCCGTGACTCAGATGCTGATGAGCAACAGAAAACTGATGATCCGGAGAAAAAAAGCTAAATACTTGATTAAACTATAATCAGGAGGAATCAAATCTGCAATTTCATATCAGTCGACATGAAAAGCTAGACTGAGAAACTGATCCAGCACCTATTAGAGATAGATGGTCGTATCTGTGGTGCCCCCAGGTGGTCAAATGAATTATGGCAGAAGCAAGGCAATAACAGGAGCATAAAAGGAGTAAAAAAAAATAAATAAAAAAAATATATATATATTCTGCGACTTAAATGTGTGAAAAGACTTTTGAGTAAAGAAGACACAATGAGAAAATATTGTAAGAAGAAAAATTAATTTGAATGATTGTAAATGTGTGTTATTGGTACTTGGTTAGCATGATTTAATTTTTGACACTGAACTTAGTTTGTTATTGCTATTAGCGTGATAATTATGTTGGTTTGTTATTGGAATTGAGGTACGTTGATCCAACCAGTTAAAATACAATCCAACACACAGTAAATTCAATCGCTACAACCTACAAGTGGGATCGTTAATTAAATCTGCCAGAACAGTGTCCATGAATTAACATTAAAGGAATCCTTTGCAAAAAAAAAAAAAAGAAAATTCTGCGACTATTTGTGAAAAGACTTTTGAGTAAAGAAGACACAATGAGAAAATATTGTAAGAAGAATAATTATTTTGAATGATTGTAAATGTGTGTGAAACTGTCAGTGAATGCAGTGCAAAAGAGTATAAAAAAGTTGATTATTGATGTGCCAAACCTTTTTTCTCATGGCTGAAATTATGATGCAGTTCAACATGTAAGTAATTTAAGCTTAGCTAAATTAAACATGTGTTTCGAATAAATAAATGCACCACAAAGCAACACAGCAGTGGACGGAGGCTGCTCACCCAAGATCCCAGCCAGATAGCAGCGTGACAATTAGACCTCCAAAAACCTTTTCTGTGTTTGCCACCGGAGGGTACACAGTGTGCTACTACACTGGAGCATCAGGAGCAACAGCAGACAGCGGTTCAAGTATTGACTGATACTGAGCTTTCAATGACTGTGTGCTTTAGTCAGTGTTTGTTTTGATGTGTTCAAGTATTTTGATGCGATGCTTTATTTCATCTTCCTTTTTTTGGCTTCTTTGAGGGAAAATCTTCCTCATAATATTCATTTACTAGTGAAAAACACTGTCTGGTCTTTAGGAAAAAACTGCTGGCATATTGTTTTTTTTCTGCAATCTATGTGCACTCCAGATATCCTGCTGTTATCTTTCACTGACTGCACTAGTGGGAGGAAAAGGCGCCCTCTTGAGGCAACAGTAATTATGATGGAGGCCACGAGGATAATGATTTGATGGAGTTATAGAGTTTACAAAGTGTACATAAGAGGGATGGTTGGAGTGGGTCAGATGAATAAGAACCACATACACTCACTGGAGAGAATTACAGTTTCAAGATATACGCACTCCGGGAGGGGATGTTTCACAAAGTCAAAGCTGAGAGAAAAACAGAAGCAAGAGATGAGCTTCTGAAAAGATTCATGGAGGAAGACGGATCACAATACAGGGAACATCTGACTATCAAGTCTCCAAATAAAAGCAGTGGGGAGTCAGCTGAGGAAACAGCAGCGTCTCTGCTGATCTGCACTTTCTTTCAATAAAGGTGTGAAATTTACTCAGTTACAACAAAGTACAACTTCTGTAATGATTTGTGATGTGAAGGCTTTATCAGCATTTACTCCACATAGTATTTTGTCTACTTCCACATGTGTATCCGCAATACCTTCAATTTTGTCTCCTGCCAGTCTGTGAGCCTTATGAAAGTGTAAAACAAAACTCACGGAGCACTTTTTCCACCCTAAACTTATCTGTATCTGCATCTGTACGTGTCTGTTCTCAAACGGGTATGCCCGAAATCCCACCGTGAAATCTGCGAAGAGCTTTAGGTTTATTGCTTCCCCGTCTCCTCCATGCAGTCATATTGCAGTGCGGCAGTGAGTTCACAAGGCGGTGTCGGTTTCACAGCCACAACTGAGGATTCCGAATGTCCAAATATGCCTGATTTGATTTTGTAAATGAGAGCGGACGACCTGGCATTACCCAGGCGCTGCATTGTGTCTCTGCAGGACACGCAGCTTATTTCCTCGCGCCCGAATGTACCTGGACCATGACTCATCTCTGTAGCTCCGCTCACCAGAGGCCCAACACATTTAAGCTCCTGGTGAGGCTCACCTAGGTAAATTGGAGACAGTTCTCCTCTGCTCACTCTTTTATTCACCTTTGATGTGTGCTAGCACGTAGACGAAACCCAAATCATTGATCGGTGGGGGAGCGGCGGAAACTAGTCTGAGATGTGAGAAAATAAAAAAGAGCCCCGCTGACGCAGAACATTTTCCAGGGTCGATGTCACGACTGCACAACCACCACTGTGAATGCATGATGGGAGACAGGATAGAACGAGTGGGAGAAAAAGACGAAAAAAGGAGAGTAGAGAGGTTTTTAAGGTAGGGTTTGCTAAAGGAAGTAGCTGAAATATACATCACAGAATGGTGTTCTTTTGAGAGCTCGCTGCAGTCTCGGGAGGAGCAGGGGTGGGAGAATGGAAAACACGCTCTTTAGTCACACAGAGATGAAACTCAAAGAGAGATGGCGGGGATACGACGGCGGAAACTGTCTTAATGTGGCAGTGCGTCAGGTGCTCGCGTGAATTTCAATCACGGCAGTGAGTGAAATTAATCAGGGACGCGGAGGGCTCTTGACGATTCCGGCAAAAGTGAATAAGATCACAGGAACGTCACAGTGCTGCATATTACAGGATCAGGGCTCGACAATAAGATGATCTGCTGCCGGGGATGAGGCATTATTATGAATAACAATGTCAGGAGAGTGAGCACGCATGTGTTGCTACATATTATTGTTAATTGGACGGTGCGGGCTCTTGAGCAGACACGTCACTCACCTTTAAAGACACTTGTTTTGCAATGTCTCAGGCAAACACTTTATTTTAAACAGCCTGCGTTTTGCACCCACGATCACATTACGTGTGCGTCGCCATTCCTCGTGAGTTGCCCCCTCCTCCGTCTCCGTGCACGCTCCAGCGTGTAAGGCGTCGTGCACCTTTGTGTTTCCGTGAAAAACCGGAGCTGCTCTGTATTCCCGACTCCCCACTGCGATGCAGAGGCTCCAGACGGCACTATGACTCATCATGGACGCTCAGCGAGATCTCCGAGGTCAGACACAAAAGAATAGAGGCAGACATAGCGGTGCACAGACGTACCAAGAGGAATGGGCTTAACAAGGGAGCCGACGCTGGCTTGAAATCCACCGCCGGGTCGCAGTCATTACACTGAAATACCCTCTGAGAAAGCATGCCTCGACATCACCGAATGCACAGCAGAAGGTGGAAGAAAAGCAGCTTTAATAAGGATGAAGACTCCCAAATCCACCAGCTAGGGCTTTAAGTGTCAAAGCTACCTGGCAGCACAAGCCAGGCGTGTCAAACTCATTTAGTTCAGGAGCCCAATTTGATCTTAAGTCAGCCGGGCCAAAAAAATGACAGCATGATCATTTATCAACAACCACAGTAGCAAATATTATTCCAATGAAGAAAGGAACAAGAATGCCCTTTTTTAAAATGCCTCTGAGTGTAAAAGACAATGAAATGTTAAAAAAAAGGGTATTTTCTTTTGATGAAAATCCTTCCTGCACAGTACATTAACTCTACAACATGAGCAATAAGAGAGCTGGTTTTTAAGATCCAGGTTTCTTTACTGTATGTAGAATTGTTTTAGTAAGAGTTGCGTCTATTACTTTCTCTGAAATTGTCACATTTTGCGAAGTCATCCCATGGGCCATATTGAACACAGCTGCTTTTGGACACGGGCCATATGTTTGACAGCTCTGATATAAACATAAACCAGTCAAACTTGCATTAAATTGGGATGGATATTGCCAGCTCCTCAAGCTGGCGGTGATTGAAAGCCGTCAACGAGTGGCTGACTCAGCAGAGAGAACAAGCTGGATGGACCGAGGGACAGCACAGCAGCGTTATCACACCAAATGCTTGTTACATAAACAAGCTCAGATCCTGCTTCCAATTTCAGCCCAATTACATGGTGCTCACAGGCCGCTCGGGGGTGGGGGCAATGATCTCAGGGCAGATTAGGGATCACTCCTGCATGTCCAGCACGGGGAGGAGGGGTGGTTATCCACTGAAGCTAAATGTCGCCATGCCTCAGTGTGGTTTCACAGATGGACATGGTGGGAGTTAGATGGAGAAAGACGTGTGAATACAGGTAACAGAAACGGTGAGTTAAGATTGCACATTTGATTGGATTTTGAGCCAAGGAGCAGGATCTGATAAGCTGATTGTGCAGAATCGAAAGCCATAACAGCAGCAGCAGCTCAGACGCTGACAGTACGCTCATTTACTGTGAATTACTCAGACTACTATTGCATTTGACCAGCTCATTCTCAAGTGAAATAAAACTGGATGGCTTCATTATGCAAGCGGAAAGAATGACCCATATGTAAGCTCTTATAGATTATGACCCCAGTGAATATGATGGAAGTAATGAAGCCGATCAGGTGATGCAGGAGACTATAAAAAGGGGGAGGGTCGGCTCATATAAAGACGAGAATGAGGTTACTCATGGCAGGGACTGATGTTTGACTGCCTTGTCATGTATGGTAGTATTTCTTGTAGAATACTGTAAACTCTCAGAAAAAAAATCAGAATGTATCACTGCTGTACTATACATGACAGAAATGTGTCCTGTATACGCAGTAATACATTCTGGTTTTTCCTCTGGCTTTGACCCGTCCATGCCTGTGAGGTGTTTAGTGGTTCAGGATTCAAGGTATCACAGTGATACTGCTTCATTTTCCCCACTTAGATCTTCGTTTGGATTGAGCAAATTACATTATCTTCAAAAAGTCCTTGTTATTATTTCTAACTAGGTCATTTTGTTGCTGGTCCAAAGGGATCAACCACCTTAGTAAACATGAAGGTACAGTTTTCCTGTCTCAATGATCCACAGAAACCATCACATACACACTAAAACACACAGACGACAGACATGTTAGAGTAACTTACTACAACAATGTTGACTCGGTTAACGTGACTCTGTAGGGCCAGAGGTGGAGTCCAGATGTTTGGAAGCTGCCGCTGAAGAGCTTTCCTCTAATGGATCATTGTCCTGCTCCAGCTCCTCCTCCAGGTCCACAACACATCTCTTTCAAGGTCTCTTTACTGCTGTTGATGAGGAATACAAAGTTCTCTGCAGTGGATGGCCCAACACAAAATCCTCACAGGACACCATAGCCTGGACACCTGTAAACAAATGGAATCTTCACTCAAGAAAGTCGACCCATGTGACACACAAAGACGGCCATAAATTACACTAGAAGTGGAAAATATTACTACAGGTAAATGATTCCAAACTTCATCACAAGTAAATGTACTCAGGGTGGCTCCAGACCTGCTCCTCCGATATGAGGCTGAAGAGTCCTCACGGGTAGCTGTGTGCTCACAGAGGGGGTCTGCAGTGAGCCAGTCTGCCATGAAACATCCCTGGATGCTGGGAACTGGATGGATGCACCGCTTTGGCTGGGCTACACAGAGGAGACAGAGCCGACACCAACATTTTCTCAAATATGGACTTACAACAGCTACCAGCAGTGCAAAAATTATGAAAACAAACGGACACAATTGTAAAAAGTGACGGGCTACACAGACTGTTTCCCTCTCAGTGTAAATTATATTATAACACAGCCAAAGCTTGTTAAACAAGTAAATGTTAGGTTTGCAAATGTGTATTGCATCAACCTTCGACACGAAGGAACTTTTCAACCTTAATAAAACATTTTAATATCTTTTGTGATGATACATCGACTTAAAACTAGTTGAATGACCCCTCTGTCACGGCCTGAGGGCGTCAGTATTGCTTTCACTTGGACTAAGCAACTGTGAGGAGGGTGGTAGGAACCCTGCACACTAAAACACTCCAAATGTGCGGACTGCTTTACGGCATGCGTCACATCATCATATAACATTGTTTAGCCACCATTAGATTCATGACCTCCTCGTTATCCATCCTTCACACAGCCACTGGAAACAGATGTAGGTGAGTTCAGTCCGACAGCATGCCACCGGGAGCAGCATTTTACAACGCCACGCGCTAGTCCTCATGGGAACTGTAGTATTCGTTCAGGCAAAACACTACCGCTTTTGTCCACTGGTGCCGCCAAAATCAACGAAAACTGAAAGTTCCTTAGTGTAGCTTTAATCCCAATGCGCAAAGTCTGTCATTTGTGAAGTCAAAACACCATAAATGACCTCTCATATTTCACCAGGCACCAACGTGAGAATGTGAAATTGTTTGTTGATGTTTGCTGCCACTGTTTGACAGCAGAAATAAATAAGCACACAAAAAAGTTGTCTTGAACTCCCTCTGATATTATTCAGTCACTGCTGTCTATTAACATAGTATAAAGAAACAATGCTAGCAACAGTAGCTAACATTAGCTGCGTCCCGTGTTTGCTGCAAATAGCTCCATGTTCAGATTACAATGTTCTCACAACTCACCTAAAACGAATTAACAAATATCATCTACAGTTTAAGAGTATAAACAGTGAAAACACACCTGAAAGGGAAAAAAAAAATCCATGATAAACACTCTGATTTTTCTGTAGCACCGCGGACCGCTGGGCTCAGCTCCTCCAGACGTAACTAATCAATCGAGCAGACAGATAAAGTCTAGTCAGGCATCCAAAGTTCCTTGATGCAGTGTTTTTTAGCTTTTCTGAACAAGGGCAGATTATTTCAATTGATTAACATTCATTATTATTAACAATATCAAGTGGTTGTTTTGATGATGAGCAAGTGTAGAGGTGTGGGGGAAAAAAATGAACCGTGACCACCCCACTAAACCACTGGCTTTTACGTAAGTGGTAATTGATTTTTTATTTTTTTCCTATATTTTTATTTTTTTCGCATATTTTTAAAAAAATATTCATTTGTGTGACTGTTACTTGAAGTGCTAATGAATTCGATGTGAAAAATATTCTGAGAAACAAAATACCTCCTACAAGATGCCTGGTTCCACCGTGCTATCAGTACTGTTGCAGGCATGTAATTCAAGGTTTATGGGGTCTTCGTGTTGGTGCAGTAGTAGTAACATTAAAATAACGTTTTGATACACACAGACCTGCGCATGCGCAGTGCTCAGCGGAAGGATATACCGGAGCACAGCATTAGAAGCCATAGACTCGGCTGCTGTGCGCCGGTATATCCTTCCACTGAGCACTATGCTTGTGCAGATCTGTGTGTATCAAAATGTTATTTAAACGAGTTAAAAAGAAAAAGCGTCTTTTAAAATTTTTTTATAACAATTCGAATTTACTTCACGTGCTAATACGCCATCCTGCTAATACGCCATCCCCCGGACCACTGTGAGGAGTATTTTGTCCACTTTCGTCAGTCTGACTCTGTCTCCTGTTCACCTCCAGCTATTGAGCTAAGCTAACTACGATGCTAACTGCTGGGAGCCAGCCACTGGACGCAGAGAGACAATAAAGGTATGTATGATCTTGTCTCACTATGAAAATGATAGGGATAGGGCGTGGGTCCAAAATCTTCGGAGTATTACTTGAAATCTTGAGATGGATAGGCAAGCCTGTGTCTTTACTTTGCAAAGTTTGCCAACTTTTTTCATGAAACAAGTGTCATCTAATGTCAATCACTTTTTAGTATTGCATGTATGAATAGTCAGAAATTGGCTGGTGGGCAGCAACATGTGAGACTCTCAGGCCACCGGTTGCTCTTCTCTGATACAAACTTTGTTGTAATTGTGCAGACTATAACTGGGCAAAAACACAAACTCATGCTGTAATGTACCTAATGCCTACTCTGAAATTACAACTTCCACTGTATTATTCCTTCAAGAGCAGATGAACTGCCACCACAAACCCTCTCGCTTATGCACAAAGCACAATATTCCCCATTGCTCTGCAGTCACGCAGCAAAATTTAAAATGCCACTACCAATTAAACTTCACCAAGCTCAAACCCAAAATATGAATGCACGATTTAATACAAACTTATTTGCAAGCTCGTTCTTGCCCTGCCGACGAGTGCCTCCATCTCTTTTCAGTGCGAGACAATAATAGACCTTTTTCACAGCAGAGTTTTTAATTGTCCTCGCAGGAAAGGCACCCGGGTAATTAATAATGTCAACAATGGCTCAGTTTATTCAAGTGTCACAATAAGGTACTCCAGTGTGTCAGCACGCACAATACCCGACCCTCCGCTAAGTGGAACGCGGCCCACTGTGAGGTTTGTACAGACACGTGTGCTTCTAATGCTGTGACATCAGAAAATCTGTCTGTCGTACTTTACAACCACATCACAACCGCCGAGTCTCAACTTCCTGGCTCGTTTGAAGGTAGCTTATCTCAGGAAGGAATTTGATCAATTTTTCGTCTTTTTGAAAAGTACAAATCATGTGGATTTGAGGCAGTTTATTGCAGGGCTTTTTGTGGATTCAAATACTGGCTGAGTGGTTCCTGAGGTTAACTGGTGAATCTAAATTGCCCATAGGTGTGAAGGCGAGTGTGTGTGGCTGTCAGTGTGTGTGTGTGTGTGTGTGTGTGTGTGTGTGTGTGTGTGTGTGTGTGTGTGTGTGTTGGCCCTGGCTCCAGCTCCATGTATAGAACAGGAGTGTCAAACATGTTTTAGTTCAGGGGTAAAAAAAGTTTCTGTTTGTTTTGGTGCTGAGTGTGTCTGATGAAAATGTCTGAATTCACACAAAAACCAAACTGTTATGATGGAAGATTAACACACACAACTTTTACATCACATGTCACATAAATTACATCAGTTTTAGGATTCAACAGAAAAAAAGTTGCAGTTTTTTTTCCTAAACATAATCAATCTTCATGAGTTAAACCTCGGTGTGAATAATCGTTGGTCCCGCACAGGCTGCTTTCAATGCTCGCGTGTCGCCGAGGGCCTCCTGGGGAATCAAGACGTTGTATCACTTTGTTTTGTGGACATGCTAATCCATCAAAGACATTTTTCGCAGTGAGTAGAAGAAAAAAAAATACAGAAAATTGTTTTATGAACCAGTCAATTTGGGACGAGGCAGACTGCAAAGTGAGATGGAAATATTTTTAAATCAAGTTAGCTGATTTGAAATGAGATGGGTTTTTTTTCCAGCCAGACGTTTTGACATTCTTAATAACGGCGTCAGTCGTGCACGCGGGCTTTGTGACAGGGCTCACTGGGACACCTGAACGCAACAAAGCGATCCTTCGTTGTGCTAATTACACCCATGCTTCCCCCCTCAGTGGCAAGTCACAGGTATTATACCCAGGGCTTTGCTGCTGGCTGCAGTCATGCTGAGAAATACAAAGATGGCTGACAGCAGTTGGGCGGCGGCGGCGGCGGTGGCCTCTTCAGGTGGCGCACGTGCAGGTGCAGTGAAGGAGCAGTGAAAGAACAGCTGTGCTGTTTTCAAAGAATTTTCTTTTTCACCTTTTCCAAATCTCCACTTCTGTCTGAGTTAACATTGATCACCGTTTTCTGTGACTAGTATGTCCGTTTACATATTAACAGAAAGGTATTGAAATATCACCGTTTTCGCTCCATGTAAACGGGTTCTGTGTGGCTGCTGCAGGTTCGGGGTCTTCTGTACTCCTTGTGCTGTTCTGCTGCCACAGCTCTTTCTGGAGAGAGCAGCCATCTTTAATCTGATTAGTATCACCTGTGCATCTCTTCTGATGACGCTGCTGTGGAAACACTCGATTACAGTGGAGTTTCACCAGTAGATTGTTCAAACATTAACCACTCAAATCAAGCTTACGTTCATATGTTTACCTGATAAAATGCACTATACATGTTTGCCGGCTATGTCTAACTTTCAAAGGAATGTCAAGCTGCGTGTGGAGCTCCTCAGATCTCTATTCGTCCAAAACTGGGGCGAGTGTGTTCAACGTAGTGAGCTAAATGAGCGCTGCTTAAAAGGTTTGAATGAAATTCAATTGGTGGGGTAACGGCTCCGATTGTCCAGATCTGCAAATTACAATACAGATTGATACAGAATAGGACATACAAAGTGCAGTTATTTTCAGCCAGACTGCTGCAGTTCAGAGGCATTACATGGGTGGGGCAACATTAACCTGGGGGTCGCCATGATGGGAAATCATGATGAAAGTCAAGGCTAAAAAGAAGAATAAATAAAATAATTCTTTTTGTGCCTTATGTTTGACATCTCTGATGTAGCCGTTAGTATTGAGTATATAATATTTAGGGTCAAGTATCAAGATATGATGTTGTGCCTTTAGTACTAAGTATCAAAATATATTATGCTTCAGATATCATGACATATCAATAAATCATATTAATATCATCAACATTTTATGAATTCCCTTCTGTTTGTGATCTCTAGCAGACCCACTCCAACAACATGTCTAACCAGGAGCCTTCAGTAGAAGCAGCAACTGGATTCCAAAGCCTTTTTGTTTTATTTTTTGTAAATTCCCTGATATATACAATTTTGTCAGGCAACCTCTGGACCCCTCTGAGGGCCCCAGATTATTCCCGATGGGATCCGCTCTATGCTAAATCCTGCCTATGGCAAGAAGTTGGGGTTAAATTATTAATTGAGGGTTGAATACATCGAGCATAATTTTTAATGCATGAATTTGGAGCACAGAAGAGTCATTGTGACTTGTTGAACATAGGCATATGTAATTGGTGAGTTACAAACACAGATGTGGTGAATGGGCTGTCAGGTCAGTACAGTAGATTCCAGACAGAGGCTTTTCGCTGCCGAGTTTGCATGTTCCTCCCATCCTCTGTCAGCTCAGACTGGCTTCCTGAAGTCCCCTGTAATCCTGTTCTTCTGATGTGAAGAACATATATGACCGGAAAGACTGCAGCTGCTGCTATTAGCACATGGTAATTAGGGTATAAACACTTCATCATCATGCAAAGTTGAGTATTTAAAGGCTGAAATGTAATTGTAAAAACAGTGGGAGTAAATGTACCTTTTCCAGGTATTTAAGAGACAAAACACCCTCGCTTCAGCTGGTCAACGTTAGAAATGGAAGATTTTTATATATGCATGAGGTATACTGCAGCTCATAAATAAATATGTGGAGTAACGATGGAACTGTTTAAAACTTAATCACAAAAAAAGCCTATGTGCCTATTCTCTCTTTTAAATTTTAACATCATTACCTCCAATTCTAGCCACACAAAGGAAGAATGATGGAATGGGTGCAAGAAGTTATAATGTAATAAGCATAGAACAAAACAGACTGGAATACGGTTTATATTGTCACCTTATATTCATACACTGCACATATGGGAGCCCATATGGTTGCGCTTTCTTACATCCATCCATCTTCCCGCCCTGCCTTCACCCGCAGTCAGCTGGGATCAGCTCCAACACGGACGAAGAAAGGATGAAGTGAGGACTCCCTGGACGGTTCGTCAGTCCATCGCTGAGACGACACAAACAGATGCCCTCACGTCCGCGTTTAGGAACTTTTAGGATCTACGGTTGTGGCACGTCTTACTTCCTGCAACAGCTTTATGCTACTCTTTCAACATGCAACCATGAAAACATCCGACTGGCTCTAGATTTACCCTGCAGTCCAGGGCAACAATCCTCTTCACACAGCCAATGCCATTAAGTTCTACCTTAGTACTTAATTGTTATGGCAGTGGCGGTACACCTCGCTGAACAGCTTCGATCTCATCACCCTGGAGGATGTTTGGGATCGCATCAAGAGACAGAGACATTTGGACCAACCTGCAGACCCCCCCTGCAGAGCTCCGTGAAAAACTGAGAGAGCTCTTCCTGTTTTGGATGTATTTAAACGTCGTTAAATTAAGTGAAATAATTTAATTCATTCTCTGTACCAGTTTACCCACATTAGGGTTGTGTGGTGACGGAGCAGATCTCAGTTAACAATGAGGGTCAACAGAAAACTGTCAAACACTAATAATTTTTTGGGAAAAGGTGTTTATGAGCAGGTGAACAAAAAGGAATGACAGTGATATTTGCTGCACATCTAAGGAAATACTCATAATGTCTTGTAAATATAATTAATTCAGCAGTGTGATACATTCCTATGAATGACAAATCTCCTCCATCCATCTATTTAGCATTTCCCTCTGTGACATGGAGCAGTCATTTCATTTTTTCCTGCACAATATCAGAAGAGCAAAGCCAACCAATCGATAAACCTTATCAATTCATTAAGTTTCTTATTAACATCGCAGTCACATTTTCAGCTTTGTAATTTGCTTCAACCTGTTCCATCACCCAAGCTGAACCTGGTTTTAATGAGCATCATGTCTCTTCCAGCGACTGTAACCTGCTGCTCCCCGAGGACAGGAACACTGGAATTAAACAACAAGCCCAACAACAGACGCACACAAGTTCCCCACAATGTAATCGGCTTAAGACGTTAAAGGTGGTGGTGTTGGGTGGGTGGGAGTAAATTCTGATAACAGATGTCTTCTCAGTGCATCAACATGTGAGAGAGTCTCATTATGCTTTGTTGCACAGCGCTGCTGCTTTTTGCACTGCAGTGGATTTGTGCTGCTGCTGGTGGTGATGGAGGAGGAGGAGGAGGAGGTGGTGGAGGGGTTGGAGGGAAACATGGTTCCACACTGCCATCTGGTGGCCACAGGCAGATCACGCTCATCCTCTTCTCTGCTGTGTCACAGGAGCACATTGTGGCTTTATGGGGTTAAAAAGGTGTGACTGTTTACCAAATTTGCTGGATATGGTCACGCCGCACCCTTTTAAGCTCTATTGTTAAGAAGAAGCCACGTGGATCTTTAAAAAGGGCTTTGATATGCAGGGATTAAACCGGAGGCCGTCGGGCAGACCTCGGGATGAAGCAGGAATTCTGATTGATTGCAGCATAGGGCAAAAATTCCTTTGATCAATCTGCTCCCATCTTTTGAAAAAGGTCTCATCAATTGTTTATCAGTGATCGTGAAGACTTCAGACATTTATCTGCCTGACAAGACTGTAATTACTCGCAGCCCCTACCTCCCTCCCAGGCCCATTTGATTGGACCGCTATTGATATTCCATGGATCGTGAAGAAAAATGATTGTACATGTTATTTCACATTCCCATGCGGTTTTGCCGCTAAGACAAATGGTCCATTTGTCTCCTTCATGTTAGTACTCTCTTCACATCTACCACCCCGAGCTTTGGTTTGATGCTGTAATACCCCCCTCACCACTCTGACCGCGCTCCTTCAAACCGGTTTCAAGGCTCGATGTTCTGTGGAGAGAGGTAGCACGCTCTGCAGTATGACTCATCTTATCAGGCTGTGGGTTACACAGATGTGACTGATATTTCAGAGAGTCCACTCGGCCACAGCGCAGACTCGTACAGGATTCGAGAAAAAAATAAATAAAATAAAAAAAACAAAAACCCAAACATCCATGCGGTGAAGTGCTGAGGTGTTTGAAGAACACACACAAGAAAGTCAATAATAGGGTCTTTTTAAGTTGTGTGTGTGTGGCCTTTGATGATGCTGACTGTTACAGTTAAGAAAATTATTTTATGTTGCACTGAAGTGTAAATCTCATGTATTTTAAGAAACAGTTGAGTTGATGTCCCACCCAATAACACATCCAGCTCAATCATTAGCAAAACTCAAGCTGTTTGTAAGCCTTTCACATCCCTTCCAGTGCAGCTTGTACCCTAGTTTGTAACCTTAAACACAACTGTTCAAGTTAAAAAAATGCATTAATTTTGCATTTTCGTTTGAAAACGATGCAGCGAGCATGTTGGGCCGGGAGTGGGTGGTTGTTTTTGGGAGGATATGGTCTGGGAGTCACACCACTCTGGAGGCTGCCATTGTTATTGTCTGTGTACTCGCATACGTGCAAAAGAACTATTTACTTTTTTTTTACTTTACTTTTAACGGGGCTTGAGGTAATTAGAGATCATAAATCAACCTCTCATATATGGTTCTGGACTGTAAGAAGAATAACAGTACAAAAATTTCTGCACAAGAAGAGTAATGAAAACTTCACACAGATGGGCCTAAGTTGGATGTCTTAAATGCAGTCAGAATGATTTTTTACGCCTTGTGTGAATGAATCAGATACTGCCGTGTATTTAAATGTCTTGCTTTAATTAACTCTGCATATCTAAGAAGGACTCGCTTCAGCACATATTGCCATTCTTCTCTTGTGCAAAACTGAAAACATGCCCACAATATTCTCCATGTTTTGGTTTTGAACTCCATGTGATGTACAGTAAGGATGGTTCAGTGAGGCTCTTTTTAATCACGATACAGAGCCACTAAAAAGCTAAATGTGCATCACGTAGGAAATTAAAAAGTGAGAAACATTTTTAACAGCTTGCTTTTTTGCCTTGATTCAGTTCCTCACACTTTTCTGTTTTAACTACCCCGAGGAACTGCTTCACCAAGAGTTTATCCGTCTATATTTTATCCCACTGATGGTCCTGTGTGGCTGAAGTTCCTGAAGGCCATCCCAGATGAATATAAGAGAAGGCTGGATACACCCTTTACAGAAACAAAGAGTCACACACACCCACACCTAAGTGCAATTTATAGTGACAGTTTGACCAAAAGCACATGCTGGTGGACTGTGGGAGGAAACCGGAGCACCTGGAGGAAAGCCACTCACACATACAGGAAGTACTTTACCATAAGTCTTCAAGCAATTATCCTGACTCTGCATTCCCTAATTCAAATTTGTGTCTTCTCTGCAGCAGAGGGAACTCTTGGCTTTCCTTTCTTGAAGTGGCCCCTGAAGGGAACCTGATTCATTACAAGGTTTTATTATGCTGGGCTCCATCAAACCCCTCCCACTGAGATCCTAACATTTCCAGGGCTGACTGACCTTCTGATGCCTTCTATGTTTAACAAACACTTTTTTTCTGGTTGTCTGGGCTTCTTGCCATGTGGATGTTGGTGAATGTCATATGGCTGTGATCAGATGTGGCCTCTGATGCAACGTGCCAACTGTTTGGTGCAACATATAAAGTTTGAGCCAGAGCGGACCACGTTCAGTTTATTTACAGTTCACTTCCTGTTTCATGGCGAGTATGGTCAAAGCCACACCCCCAGTTGTCAGGGTGACAGAGAGTGATGGCCTCTGATCCATTTAAATAACAAAACTTACAATCTGAAGGGTTTACTTGAGGTTACTTCAAGGACTTTATATTGTCAAAATAGACTTATATTTGTTTGACTACATGTAGGTGAGCTGTGCAGACAGACATCAGCTCAACATGCCTCTGCAGTTTCCAGAGGAATGCATTCACCTGACTCAGTGAAAAGCTGCTTTTCTTGAAGAAAACCGCTCTCAGAACCAAAATATTATGATAAATTGTTCAAAATGTGATCATCTCCGATAGGGAAACACATGCCTTTGGCTCGGTACCTAACAAAAATGAAGGGAGAAGGGAAACAAACTTACATCTTCCATGCAAAAGTGCAGATACTAAACAGACTGTATTTATTTTTACATAATAAATAAGAGTGGAAGACACACCTCACATATCCATCTGGCTGTACAGTTTTTTTTTTTCAAGCTCATTTGATATGCTTTTTTTCCTCCTCAATTTGTGGTTTTGAGGAGACCTCGATGCTTTGTCACATCATCTCACTGTCTACTGTTTTTCATGTCATGTCTTTAGGTGCTCAGAAACACTAAATGTGTTTGAGTTGATAGTCACAACTTCTCTGCAGTACATTTTCACTACAGTTGTCTGGTTTGTGTCAACTGTCTTTTTGAAACAAGCAAAACAATGCAGTTTTTTTTTTCCCACTGGCAAACTGTGCTGGATTTTTCTGCTCTGTTCTCTGACTTTCAAAATCTCATTCAGATGACCTGAGAGTGGAAAAACCTTCATTGTGACTTCTGGTGTCCCTCTCAGGGGACGAACACCTCAGCTTTGATCCAGCATTTCAGCTAGAGGTGCACAGTATTGATAATAACATGAATATGTGCAAATTCACTGCAGCATTTTAATTTCAGTGTCATTTTCTCATCCGGTTAGGAGCTACTTAAAAACAGTGGTGTGTGTGTGTGTGTGTGTGTGTGTGTGTGTGTGTGTGTGTGTGTGTGTGTGTGTGTGAGAAGAACGTAAAGCAGAGCTAACCAGGTAGCATACCATTATAATTACGACATAGACAATGCAGAGTCAGATCACAGAGATTTTTATATCAGCCATGACTTTCGTCCTGTTATCACGCAGCTCTAGTTCAGCCAGCTGTCTTGTGCTCCTCCAGAAAAGTTCAAGCAAAATATCAACAAATGTATTTTGACCCATCTTGTGATCTGCGGGAATCGGGTGGATGATCCTCTGTTTAAAAGGCTACACAGAAACCCAAAACTCAACATGGAGACACTGCTCTTAACCCAGAGAGCAGAGACACAAAAGAAAACTTTCAAGTTGTTGATATGTGTTGGACATTTTGCCATCATCGTACCTGTCCGCCTCAGCTGAAGAAATGAGGAAAGTGCTGAGACAAGCAGAAGTCCACAGAAACTAGACATGATAATGTACCTGTGTGGAAGAGATAAGCCGGCAACAGAGGAACAATGAACAGCAAGAGAACTCAGAACAAGACAGAAAACCATGGATACTTTGTTTTTCTTCTTTTCAGGCGAGTTTCAGCAGAGTCCACCGATCTTCATCTGAACCGTGACTCTTGACACCAAACATACAGACTACAATCAACAGGTCCAAACCAGTTTTCAGAAAGGTCGTTACAAGGTATAATTCAAAAATAACAAACATGATTTAACGACGCTCACGCCTGTGGATCAAACTCAAGCGCCGCGGCACTTTCACAGGCCTCTGAACTTTTTCAGATTGAGTCAGACTGCTTTAATTCACCAGAAGCTTGTGCAGCACAGCAGCTGTGACATGAAACCAAATGTCAGATGTGACTGTCAGGGCAGCGCCGTGTTTCACGGACACCTCATGACAAACGTGCTAATGTGCGCTATAAGGTTGTAACGCGCCTCAGCGGGAACTTTCAAGCAGCACACACTGTGCGGAGGAGGGACTCTCTTTTGTGCCAGAGGCTGTGAAGGTGGTTGGTTTCTGTCATCGTGTGAGCAGTAATCAGCTTCATCTGAGCGAGCGGAGCTATTTTTACACCCTGAATGTTACATGTGGGCGGCTCGGAAAACTAATGCTCACACGGTGTGGGGATGATCAAGTGTTGTGATACTGTCAGCTGTTTGTGAAGCATAGGAGGGGTATAGAGGTAAGTTTACTAAAATGGAAGGATTATTGAAAAAAAAAAAAAAAAGGCTTTCTCATCTGTGGACGGCCCACAAATGATCAAAGTAACGGAACGATGAAACATTTTAACCGAGAAGATCGAAAACCCGCACCTTTGATATGTCCGGCTCGTGATCTCTTTCTGAAAGGATTTTAGGATTGGGAGAGATTGACTGAACTGAGGATGAGGATTTACAGAGTGAGGATTACCAACACTTGGTGCATCATTATTCTCAGTCCTGTAGGGAGCGCAGAGGTACTTAGGTGAGGTTACACTATCAAACACTTAAATCCCCAGAGTCTGCCCCGGGATGGGAAATACGATCATGTATTGATTAAGACACTGCTTTATGTTATTATACTTAGAATTGTGAATCTAATCTGTGGTTACTAATGCTAATGTAGTTCCTTCAGAAACGTGTGCTCATATGTCCCTGCTGGGATGTAATGATAATATATCATGCGATGATAAGTAGTTTCTGACATAGTGCCAGAAGGCCCTCAATTAAAGGCAACAATATCAAATAAATTACATGCAAATGACTAAACTCGACCACTGCATTAAGTATTACACCTCTAAATCTGTCGAGTTGGAATTAAAGGTTCAGTGTGACGTGCAAATTAACAAATCTGCTCTGTTGAATTCTAATTTATTTCAGTGTCTGACATTTAGTTTCTGCTATCCTTTGCTCCAGCACTGTCATCATCATGCAAAACCTTAAAGGCAAAGCTTGTGAATATCTATGAGCGTCAGAGTGATATTTATAAAAAGATCAAGTGATTTCCAATAAACTGTCCAAGGTAAGAAAAAGAAATCTTCAAGTGAAGCAACTTTTAAAACAACTGGTAGTTTAACCAGGACTGACTGCTTCAGAAAATTCATTCCAAGCATTGTGTTTGTGAAGTTAGGATCATTTTATCTCCTGTAATTGTTTTCTACACTTGGATGTGTCCACAAATAGAAAACAGGCACTTTTGCAAGATGAGGAAGTTGGAACTGCAGTTCTTCAGTGAAAATCCACCAAGAGGACAAAATATCGAGATATGTTATCAACGGTCTGCAAACTGTGGATCTGGAGCCACAAGAGGCTCTTCCGCACCCCTGTGCCAGTCTATTTCAATTAAAAAAGAAACATGCTTTCATTTTTATTTTATTTTCTTTCCGTTCTGAAATGGTCTAATCTCAACAGGTTAAATCAGGTGAAACAGCTCAAGTAGCCAGGATCACTGGACTGCATTAAAAGAAGAAAACAGGAGAAACAGGGGAAAGAAAGAACAGGGAAAATTTCAAAAAAGAGGGGTGGAGGATTAGCAAGAAAAAGGGTAAAAAACAAAAGGAAAGGAAATTAAAAAGAAAGGAAGCATAAAAGAAAAAATGCTGCCCTTTCACTTGAATATATTGCTGTGTTACTGGGCCTTATGAAGTCAAACAACCTAATAATTAATCTTACTAATAATCTTTTTCTGCAAATTAATATTGAATGAATGAAAGTTTTCGTTCTGAAAAGTGTGTGCAGAGGTCTGGAAAGTGCAATGTGGTTCGAAGTCTTAGAGCGAATCCTCATCCTCAGTCATTTCAAAAAATATATATATATATTTATATTTCTTAGTTCACCCCAAATTCTCCACTTGCGGGTAATGAAATCATTTTTCAAACATTTTATCTTTGCCTCCGCTTGGAACTTCTAGAGTGCCTCCAAACTGAACGCCTTTTGGAGGGGAGCATCTCACGGAGTCGACGCTCATTAAAAGTAATTGTGTGTGTGCACAGGCGTGTCGAGATCCCCCATCATCCTCTCACTCTGTGGATTCTGCTGACTCGGCGGGAGCAGAGCTGAGCTTCGGGGAATTAAGACTCACGCTCTCCCTGTATACCACCACCACCACTGGGACACTGCTGCCCCAACATCTGCAGGCTAGCTAGTCCAACTTTCTCCGCTGATAATTAGACTTTTGGACATTTTTCACATTTTCAGGCTGTTTTTTGTTGATAACGAAACTGCCTTAACACAAAATTCTCAGTGGGCAAAATATTAATTGAATTCCAGCACCACACACATTAAACCTTTTTATTGCTATCATTCATATTCATACACCAAATAAACATGCATAGTGGTGATACTTATTTACAACAGGTTAAGCATACCTATATTAACATGATACTACAGTATATAAATACATTTCACATGTAGAAGTCCCAGGAACTGTGAGGTTGTCAGCCAGTGTTGCCTGGAAGCTTTAATATTCACGTCCCACGACAGGAAAAGACAGAGCAGTCCACCGGTAGCTATATCCACCCTTTTTTCTGCTGCTGTCGAGTTGGACTGGCAATGTTTCCAATGTTATTCACGTCTTCATTGGGTATCTAAAACCGTCCCAGAGGCTGTCCTTTCCATGGGGAGCAAACCAGCACTGGCAACGTATAGCTGCAATCATGGAGCCATAAGTGAAAAATCAATTCTCTTGAAAGAGGCGTTCTATGTGCAATCACATCGACAGGAAGCTGCAAGTGGTTTGCCCATGTGGTTCTTTGGCTCCATATTGGCATTCATTTCTTGTACTATTCGCTGAGAAGGTCACTACTGCCGTGATGCGATATTGTATAAAACCTGATGGTCCGTGTTTCGCCTATTCCTACAGGTCAGTGCTCTCCGAGCTCCACGGAGAAGACCGTCCCGCATCGCTCCTTCATTCAAAGTTCAAGGAACTAAAAAATGAGAACAGAAGTTTGAGCATCCTGCACCTCTGGACCCAGATGAGACCCCAGATCATAGAAGGTATACACCAACAGGCCAATTCATGGTTTCCGAGCTTGTGTGTCGGTTCAGTGTAGGTTGGCTGAATGTTGAATGTGAGACTGTGAGGATCTTGAGTATGTGTTAGTCTGCAAGACAAAGAAAAGAACTCTCTAAATAGCAATGTAACTGGTTATCAGAAGTGTTTCTGTGTTCACTTTTGAGAAAGAGAATGTTTCAATGTTTGTATTTCATTACTGTGACTTAGTGAACCCAAGCCTCATCAACTGCATTTTAAGGCCTGCTTTGCTAAGATCCTGCTAATTTGCATGATTTTCATGTGATTAGTGCTGTAGTAAGAATAATATAACAAATTTTATCACAAGAAAACAGGACAATTCAAACTGGTTCAAAGAGCATTACACTGTTTACACAACAACCCTACGGAGACAGCATTGCCGCTTGTGTTTACCATGGAAGAATTTGATGGAGCAATGGGCTAAGTTATAATATATGAGTTCTAAAACTCATAATAAAGTCTGAGTTACGATGAAGCTTGAGGTACAATACAGAAAATATTTGATAAAATCAGCAAACAAAAGTAATGGGGAGCCAGCTGTAGAAATTACTTTCATCGAATCACTTAAGAAAAAAAGCAACAACAAGTAATTAACAACATTAATGTTCCCAGATGTGGTAAACCGCAATGCAAGTTATACATTCATTGATGAGCATTAACTATTTCCAGTATTTGCACAATCTGAGGGCAAGCCTATTTACTCCATGTCCACAAAGGGTAGCACGCTAAATCCACAATGTGTATTTTTGTCAGTCGGACATGATAATCAATGCATCAGATCAGATCATAATGTCACGTTTCCACCCAGTTTAGAAGTGTTTTTTCAATGGTTTCATTTCAGCTGCCTCCTTTTGGGGTCACCACAGTGGCTTGTGTATTTAACTTTCTACCACTTCAAACCCGTCAGGAAAGGGATTCGAACCTGTGAACACAAGCTTCCTTCCATAACCTATTTTCAGCATCACTATCCGATCCTCGATGCCTTTCGATATTCTCACCCTGAAGATACAGAAATTCCTGTCACCTTTCATCATGAATGATACTGAAGACCATCTGGAAAATTGTGCCCCAGGTCAATTATCCAATATCAACATATTATTAGTTTTGCAGGTCCGTCCTGGACTTTGATAATAGAGTTTACAACACACGGAAAGCATGAATTGGCCTTAATCCTCGCAGTAGGTTTAGCATTTTGATACAGCTCTTCCCCATCATGCTAAACCGAAACCAAACAATGCAAAAGTTACACTTGATCATCATGCAGGAGGAACATAAACTGAAGAAAAAAACCTACTTTTCTATTATCAGGCAAAGAGAGCAATCAGAAAATTTGGTGATCGATGGCATATTTAAAAAATGGTAAGCAGTAAAACTAAAACAAGTCAGTGAAGCATAAATATATATATATAGATGTTACACATCAGAAACATGGTTGTTAAAAATGAAAACCTTTGAGACTTGCATGGGGGTTAAATGAACTGTTAAGATTTCATTTAAATGAGTGAGAGTATGTCACAGCAATATCGAATACAGCAATAAATAAACATGCATCTCTGTTGTTCAACTGAATCCTGTTGTCTATCTGAAACATGAAGTGTTGTGTTCATCTGCTCACTGACTGCATGCTATTTCTGAATACCCCACTGAATGAAAAACATGGTATCAACATTTGAAAAAATGCACTTAAAGTCAGGAACTGAAGGCAAAATGGACAGGAACGGCTTCATGAAAATGGGAGTCTTTGGTTCTTTGGTTCACGAATATACCAAATATCGCCTGAACTCAAACCACCAGATACTTAGAAACCGGTGACAACAGCTTTAAAATAAACTAAACAAGAAAATAAATAAATAAAATAACTGTGGACAAGAGTTACACCTCAAATCCAGGCATTTTTCCATTTGGATAACGCACAGATGACGACATCCTCTTGAAATATTTTGACCGTTTCATTCATATTCAAATCACTCCACAATGTCTACCACAGCAAGGTCTGACTACTGCTTCATTTGTTACTACAGCACAGCGAGAAACACCAGCAGCAGCCCATAGGAAGAGAATACACTCCATATACAGTATATATGAATAAAATATGAGACCTGTCTGTTCAAGTGTCTTTTCTACAGTCTATCCAAACCTGTCATTCGCAATATGGATGTCCAAGAATTCCATATTAAAGTAATAAGAAATGAAGAGAAAGGGATCTATAAATAACCTGCAAAAGTCTCATTAACGCATTAGCATGCTTTCATCTGGATGTCACTGAGGAGGTTTTTCTTATATAATTAAAAATGTTATTATGAAGTTAGTTTTTATTTGGCACCAACATTTCAGGTTATTTCATTTTCTAACATAACTTATTGCAAGTTGATATACGATGCTCTTGGATTTGCAATCCACGCCTGAGGGTTCACCGACGAATGAAAAAATCATGACTTTGGGTTTGCAATCTGTATATACGCATTTGAGAACTGTGAGTTGGGTTTGTTTGCGAAAGACTTTATGAATTCATAAATTATGTTTTTGGCTTAGATGTTCACGACGTTCTCAGAGTAATGTGTATTTCAATCCAAAGCAGCTGTTAGGTTTGAAGCTAGCAAATCCAAAGTGGCTAACATGAGCGAGCCCTCTCGTTAGCTAACTTATTCTTTACAGAGACTTTGAGCCACAGTATTCCAGATAATTCAATCAAAAAGCTGCTTTTTAAGTGTTTTAAGCAATATTTTTGGTTTAGAACAACTTCTTCGGTGGATGGAAGCTTCAGCGTCTCTCATCATACTCATTAAATAATTGTGGCTACGCTGGCTAGCCTTTATCACTCAAGGAAATCACAGAATTTTCAACTGTTTGTTGGGAGCATTTTTAAATTAACACTACGTAGAAAGCAGAAAATCAGCCCATATGAGAAATTCAACTTATGTTGACCATAAATAGGTTTTCATGCTTTAAAATCACTTCAAACCAATTTAATAGGGACACATTTTTAATGTCTTTTAGTTGTGTTTGTGAACTCCAGTGTGATTTAAAAAAGTAAATCAAAGAGAGAGGAATTGTGTGACTCTGAAAATTTTTTTCCATAACAATGGATTGAGCTTTAATAATTCATCTGTGAACCCATAAAAGCCTCAGCAGCTTTAGTGTGTTCCCCCCAAGACAGGGTTATTATATCTTTGCCGCATTCAACTTTTGCTTTTGCTGTGTTTCTTGGTGAAACATGATTTACTCATTTAGTCACTAGTAGAGTGAAAAAAAAATCATGACATGTATGTATCTATAACAGACTCTGGACTTCCATATCTCAAAATGTTCCCTTGTGAAACAGCAGAACCAGATTTGCATGGCAGGTAAACATGTGGCGACCGCATTTCCACAATTTAACTGAAGGGACCAAAGGCCACTATAATAATAACTCAGATGAAAAACAACAACAAAAAAAAAGGTAAAACGCAAGCAAACAGAAACAGCACTGCTCAGTGAATTATAAATAACTCCCAGAAGGACACAGAAGAAAGAGAGGCATTAAACAGATGAGAAGACTGTCCTTCACAGATGTAGTTTAGAGTTTTCTCCCCCATGTAGATATTTATCCACCTCTCTCTTTTTCACCATGCTTCTGCTATCCAGTATTTTTCAACATTTCACTCTTAAATGTTTAACCTGCAGGTGGAAATTGAAAATGAAGTTTTAAATTATCAATGTTCGATCCATCAAACCGAAGAATCAAAGTGGGATGGGAACTTGCTCTCACTCAACAGGGCTGACAAATTCTGTCCTGCTGACTTTAACTGCAGCTCTATCTAAAAACAAATACACTAAAAGGAAAACGACGCGCTGGCCAGCTTCACCATTAAAAGCAATTTTCGTCTCATATATGAAATCTTTCCTTTTCAGCTTCAGGTCTATCTGATTTTGTCAAAAATCCGGCGCCGTGAAACTCGAAGCCGTTCGAAGACGCACGACTATATAAAATGGAGCAGCAAACATCGCCGTTTCCCCCAAAACAAGACTATGTGAGAATGTTACTGCACTCAAGAATCCAAATGTAGAAATTGTACACACTCGCCTCAGAACAGACCTAAGTAACACTCACTGTACATACATACAGTAAAATACACTTCTCGTCTCTCTGCCTCGGACTCGCGGAAGCTTCACTCTGGTGAGTGCTAAAAGTACAGGTAATATGTCCAGTAGAGTAGGTTGACCATGACGAACGACAGGGGGAAGGTGACTCTGGAGTAGTTGTCTATGTGGTGGGGGTTCTCCACATGACAGCAGCTTATGGAGCGGAGGATTTTGCGGAGGGTGGCCAGAACGGTGAGGCACCAGTTGGTGGGCTCCGGAGGCGCCGCCTCGGGCTTGGGCTCGCTGCCCGAGGGGCTGGACGGGCTGACAGTGAGTTCTGTGGAGGCCGGGGCCGGGGCGGGAGCGGCAGCGGGTTCCTTGCGCCTCTTGGCCCTGGAGTGGGTGGAGATGGTGGTGACGATGCCGTTGATCTCGTCGTCGAAGTCGTGCATTTGGTGGCCGTACTGCAAAGAAAGGCGGAGACAGAGCCAGAAAGGAATCAACGAGCGGGAAGCAACACACACGCCCGAACGGAGTTATGCCTCCAACTTACCTGGTCGAGCTCGTGATGGCGATATGATGATGAAAATGATGTCAGCAACCACCATGATGGACAAAATGAGTCTGACCACAACAACAGGAATCAACACCACGAACAACACACACATTTACTGTTATTTTCCAGACAACAGGTCACACAAGAGTTTATAGAAGTCCAATCTATCAAAGATGTGTCGTGAAGAAAGAAAAAACACACACAAGTTGTGCTTAAGCAGAGATAAATCTGCATTCGGCCAAAAGTTGGCTGTTCCAGGACCATCTGTGAATTTGTTCCTCCATCTCTGACCATCGTGCTTTCAGCCCACGATTCTTTGTTTTCTTCATCATGGTAACATTTTCTTTGTTTTTCTCCTGTCCTTGTCAAGATTCTAGCACACTGTGAAGTCTGTCTGATGCTCTGTTTGTTTTCTGCTGCACATTTTATCATTTCGTTTCAAACAGTGCTGTGTCGCCTTTGCTTTCCGGTGACATTTTGCTTGTGCTGTCAGTCAAACATCACAGTACATCTCTGTCGTACTGTAGCGGCATCCTGCTGGATGTAATGGTAACTTCTGACATAAAGATCGTTTCCTACTATAAGTTGTATAACCAGCCAAGCAACGAAAAATCAGTGTGACTTATAGTCCGGAAATGACAGTAGCTCCAGGAGGGTCTCACCATGAGCACGTGTGTTTCACCGTGAGTGAGGGTGCAAAAGTGGGCCACGGCGTATTCGATGAGCGCTCCAAAGATAAAGCTAAAGCAGATTCCCAAGTAGACGTCGATGGCCTTGATGAAGCAGTTGGCGTTGGGCAAGGACGTCCGAGCGCCCATCATCAGAGTAGTCATGGTCAATACCGTGGTCACTCCTGGCATGGGATAAAGACAGACACTAGTCAAGTATGAAGTATTCAATCAACCATAAAATGCCACAGGTAAGTTGAATCCCTGATTATTTTGATAATTAAAATCTTCATCGCTATCGATCAGTGACTCTTTGTTGAAATTTAAAAACAACACAAGAAAGAAGCAAGGAACAAGCAAGGGCGGCCATGACTATCCACATTAACCTCATCTTTTACTGAACATCCCTGTTGTCACGAGGTGGAATCTTGTGGTTTATTTTGAGAAGTTAGATTTGACCGCCTGGAGAATCACAACCAGCAGAATGTCATAACGTCTATATTTTAATGTTCCCATGAGATAACATCAGTGTCAGCAATGATCCCTGGAAGCTCGCGTCGTCTAAAATCAGACCTAAAAACAACAATCAAGACAAAAAAACCTCGGAGAAGTTACAATCAAAACCTACAATAACTTACGACCTATTTTAGAACATTTTAAAGCGAAATCACAAAACTCCTGTTGTGCTTTTGGTGTCTGTTTACACAACGGTGCTCAGAGCCACTGAAAATTCAACTTTTGAAAAGCAGATCCGAAGGTGGAATTTCTTTGCGCAGGTGTGTGTGGTTTAATTACAACAGCAGCAACTGGAGACTAAACAGGTGTCTGGTGTTTCCGTGTAAACAGACGTCATTTTCAAAACATTGCTGTGTTAATGTGAAGCTTTTCTGAATGGAAAACACACAAAAAAAGTGTTTTAACTTGAAACTGTGTCATGTAAATGGGGTTCTAGCAAGCTATGATTCAAACCTCCTGAGATCATACCCATAAAAACTGTGATCTTATCTCAGAAATTGCACAATAAATGACATACCTATTTTACCCAAATCGAATCAGAAAGCTTTATCTCTTAACTCCATTGTAGCTTCCCAGTTCACACAGGTAAAAAGAGTGAAAATAGGAAGTGTTAACTCAATTAAATAGGTGGTCTATCGCAGCCAAAACAGTTTTTGAAATTAAAATCACACTTGCAGATTAGGTGGGAATGATTAAAGCTCATATCTGGGAGTGACATGTGGAGCCTGTTTCAAACCTGACATTTAGACTCTTCTGTTCTCTTTGGTTTTTGAAGTGTGTGGTGTCGTCATGCCAAGATCTAAAGAGCCCTCAAAGGCCTTCAGAACAAAACAAAAAAAGAGAGAGAAATTTGGAAGGCTTTGAGTCTGGCAAGAGGTTTAAGAAGATCTCAAAATTATTTCAAATGTGTTATTCCTCTGCAAGGAAATTTATCTATGAATGGTGTAGATATCAAACAAGTGCCAATTTGTTCAGGTACGACTGCCACGGCAAATTCAGCCCAGAGCAGAATGTCTGATGGAAAAAGAAAAAAAAAAAATTCTCAAAAAATCCTCCAACAGTGTAGGTAGTGAGAAGCATGGTAGTGGAAATGTTTTGGGGAAATATTTGAAAGGTTTACGGGTTGCTTCATCGCTTCAGAGACAGGGCAGCATGCAGTCATTGATCCAACAATGAATTTTGCAACATATCAAAGAGAGCTTGAAGGCATGACGAGAAGATGTGAAGCATCTGTCTTGAAGCCAAAGTTGAAACAGAGCTGAATGTTTCCGTGGGATAAAAAAAATAAAAGGAAGAAATCCCCAAGTTCACCCGTGCAGAACATATCCACCAAGGCATGACTCAAAAAGAAGAAACACAGTTATGGGACGGCCCAGTTGAGAAAAAAAGGCCAAAAAGAAAAAAAAAAAATCCTTCAGGAAATCTTGATCAAGCATTAATAAGTCAGCAACCAGATTTTAGACAAAGATGTACAACTCAACTCCTTCAACAAACTCTTTTATCAAAGAAGAAATAAAGTGGTTTCTCGGTCCAAAGGGTCTTCAAGATCTGACACACTTGAGGGAATCTTTGAAAGTTACAGATGTTTGCCTGTCCGAACGCCAGAAGTAAATACAACAATGATCTGTGGAAATACATTTGTTTTTTTTTGGTTTTGTTTTTTTAGATAATGTAAGTAAGAGAGAGCAAAGAACCTCAGGAAGAAACCTTTTTTTTCCATCTGAGTGAGTAAAGCTGTCAGCTCTTACCAATACAGATCCGTGCTGGGACAGAGGACAGAGAGATCCAGAAGGAAACCCAAGAGAGAACCACCAACAAGCTGGAAGGGACGTAAGTCTCCAGGATGAAGTACAGAATGCTTCGCTTCAGCTCGAAGTGGAAAACCAGCCTGGGGTAATGACCTTTGTGAAGAACAAAGTAAAAACTGGTCAATTTTGGTGCGAATGAGAAATTAGGAACTTTTTTGAAACATTTATCTGCTGTTGAAAGATAGCTGTGAGATTCATGTCATGCCATTTGTGTGCATTTGGGGGCAGTGTTGAGTCACTGTAACCTTGAAGCTTGTTTTGAATTGGAATTAAAGTTAAGAAGAGCTCCAACCATGGGTTAGGCATATTTACTCTTTGTGTAAATGAAGAAGCAACAGATGAACCATCTTTTGGCACGAGACAGGCATTGTGGATGTTTCAATCAAAATCAACAATTAAGAAAAATACAGACTGTATGTTCAAACATGATAAGTGGCCAGCAGATGTTCTTGTTACCAGTTTCGTAGATGGCCTCTGAAACAGATGTGTAGTAGTCTTCCACCGTGTACTGAGCCAGCTGCAGAGAGTCTAACCCACTGACGGACTCATTCCCTCTGGTCCAGTAAAACATGACGTCGTTGATGTTGTAGCCCCCTGGGAAAAAAAAAACAGGACAAAGAAATGTTATTCTGAGATATTTCACAGTCTATAATGGATGAAATCAGCATCACAGTTATATTCTTTAATTCATTTAGGTGCTACATGCTCTACACGTGTTAATTCAAGCCCTCAGTTGTTAATATGTGAGCATGATTTAATGCATGGCACTTAATAAAACATCACATGTGGCCTTTAAAGTTTTCTTTATTGTCTACAGTCTCATACACACTGTCACCATCTCTTCCTCCAGCAATCTTAGACTTAGAAGCTAATGATTGTCAACTCAGCTTTTTTCAAGATGACAGCACAGTAAAGTGGTTTGGATGCGGATCGGCACCTCCAGGTCTGAGTCCATGATTCAGTCACTGTGCAGCCATGTCGAGGAAAGAACCGCAGCCTTCCCCAGGTGGAGGATTTCATGTATCATGTGTGGTCTTATCGTGAGATCAGCCTCAGCTCTGGACGGGCGCTCACAGTAACGCCGCCGCTGTACTGAAGTGGTGAACAGGGAGCTGAGCTTTAAGGCAGATCTCTGTGTTTACCGGGCTGCATCCCACAATGATGGTCGAGAAATGTTCTCCACACGCTTCACTCTTAATTATGGACTGAGGAACTGAACCATCTGGGAGACATTGAGGTGGTCTGAGTATAGCATGCACAAAAAGGTTGCCTAAACTGCCATCATTAAACTTTACAGGGCATTAATTTGTCATCGTGCTGCACAAAACCTGCAGTCACTCACATTTTCTTCCTCCTGAGCAGATTGTGGATTAATTATATAAAAATAGAATTGAATAATGCCTAACAGCTTGAATAGTACAATCACAAGCACAAAACAGTGTACGTCACAAGTCCAGCTCTCAGCAGGACAAAATAAAAGAGATGACTTGATCTCCACCTTGATATTAGCAGTACACTGAACTACAAAGAGAGAAATTGCAGGTATAACTGAGACCGTTCAATCTGCAGCTATGTTATGGTCTGATCCTGTTTCAGCTGACTTGTTTGGGATTGCGACCCATAGTGGGAGGTAAATTCCCTCTCTAATGCTAAATATCAGCAAAAGACAGACACCGGGCCAGAATCAAAGGGAATGTGAAAACACCTCTGGAAAGCTACTTTAAGAGCCCACGTTACCCTCGAAGAGCAAGGCCTGCACTGCGCAACACTTGAAAAGAACATATGTATTTCTACAGCATTCTACAACAAAAGCCCCCCTTTCAATTACAATGCTAATGTTTCACAAACGTAGTTACATTAGGAATATTCTCCCGTTATTCGCTTTAACGTGGCTTGACATAAAGAGCTCCAACAGGAATTGCTAATGGAAATGCATTTCTGGTGTTCATTCAATTCTTCAAAGAGGAGAGTAAAAGACCGGGGAGGGGGGAGGAAAGTCCTGGTGAGGAGCTTAACTCTTGCCTCATACCATAACAGACTAATCATGCATATTGCACTGGGCCCTAGAGAGGTGAGATAACCCAAATAAAACTTGGAATAAGACCGCGTGCAAAATTAATATCGTGGCATAGTTAAGCGTGGTTGTAGTTTTGATAGAGCAAAGTAACAAAGCATAATGATCAGTGTGGTTCTCATGTCTGAAACTGAGGGACAAAAAAAAAAACATAGAAGTGATTAACAAGGTGCATTTACCTAATTTATCTGCAGAGGGAGCAAGAGAATAAGGAAAGGGAGAGGATGTGCAGTCAGCTGATGCAGTGTGCTGTGCATCAAATGCACATTAATCTGCTGAAGCTCACTCTCTTCAGCCCGTGAAGAGTCGTGTGTGTGCTGACCCGCGGTGCAACACCGGGAACGGAGTTTCCCGACTTGAATGAAGAGCCTACAAATGCAATCTTTTCTCCCTCATTGTATTTCTTAGAGCACAATAACTCATTATTTTCTTGACCCACACTCCCAGCATTACCGTTCAAATTAGACATAGATGTGCAGTGACGCTATGTGCAATAGCGTGGAAAGAGTTACATGGAGGTACACTCAGCCTTCCGGCACCCTGCGCCTCCCCCCAACCCCTTGAAATCAAGCAGCCATATCCTCACCGAGGAGTGTTTGAGAGGGCCGGCGCCAAAATTTCAAAGAAAGCGAAGATCACAAAAGAATGCCGGCTGTCTTTGGAGCCTTTTTTCCTGTCAAGAACGCGCTAAATATTTTACCGCAATCCCAATCGAAACGCCCCACACCCTCCCACAACGATCGCTCCCTTTAAAGCCTCCTCCTGTGCAGAGGATCCACTTTCTGGCACAGCATTAAAAGAAATAAATCCTTGAATATACATTTTCATAAAGAGACGCAGAGACAGAGCAAGAGGGAGATGGAAGATTGAAGTGAGAGAGGGACAGCAGAGAGAGAAAACAGCAGCGATGGAGCAGCAGGATGAGGGCGAGAGAGATTGCAAGGGAGGGTGGGAAAGAGTCAGACGGAGAGGGAAAAAAAAAGTAGCAGATATTTAGCTGAGAATTATCGAGGTGGCGAGGGCTGGATCCATCATCCTCTCAGTTACCTAACTTTAACCTCCAGATGTCTTTTTGTCTGCTAAGTGGCACTGGAGCTCAAGCTAAATGTTTTATTTGGCACGGAGGTCCTGGTGGGCTTCTGGCAGGGATCAGACTTAGCTTAGCCTGGCTGGCTGTCATTTGAGAGCACAAAAAAAGGAGTGCAGGAATGCAAAGACGAGAGAGGGAAGAGAGAGGAGGCGTCTGAGGGCAGCCTCCACTCCCTGCCATCTCTCACACTCCTACTACCCAATGAAGAAATCCATCATTTCATGTCATTTGAACCTAATGATAGTTTATTCCAATTATAAACACACTGCCACCACATTTTATCTTCCAACCAATTTCAGTGAAATCTCACAGGACTGTTCTACATTAATTTCCAGAGGGTGTTGCCAGATATTTGTTTTCATAATTGGCCTACAGAGGATTTGTGCTATCAATGGACACTGAGTTCACTTGTAGTAAAAGAACCCCTGGAAGATAAAGTCAGGGATGCTGCATGCCAAAACATGAGACCGAGCAGATGTGGCTCAGTTTGGGAAAGTGAGGTGACTTCTTTTAGCCCTGGCATCCAGCTGTCCAGGTGTTAAAGTGCCCTTGAACAAGACGCTGAACTTCAAGTCCAATTTCCAATTGTGTGCAAATGCATTACATGGCAGCCGTCCTCAATGTGGGTTTGTGTGTGAATGGGTCAAAAAGACTGGTCCTGAAAAGCACGTTGGGAGCTGAAGTGGTAAAATATGTGCTTTTACTATGGATGCACCGATATCACTTTTTTAAGTACAAGCACTAACCGTCAGCTATTTTCCCATACCAAGTACCGATGCAAGTATTTATTAAATGACCTCAAGTCTAATTCATACTACATGTGCAAATAATGCTCAAAGAATATATTGCCACAAACCACCTCAGTACATCAACGCTACACACACCTGCAACAGCTTTACAACACGGTACGCAGAGGATTGAACTACACACTGCCCTATGCATACTGTAGAATGTAGACCGAGCTCGCTGTGCGCCGCCACATGCTCTAGCTAGCTATTAATGAATATATCAGTCATACTTTAATTGTGTTTTTTTATGTCACATTGCTGGAGTGTGATTCCTGAAACTCTTTAGCATGTAGCATGGCTAGCGCTACTGGAGCTAAACATCACTTAATAATAGCTGGATTATATAGGGGATATTTTTCCAGGTATGACTGATCAATACTGATTCTGGATACTTATTCTGACACATTTTTACCACAGCAAAATGAAAAATGTCCTCAATTCAAAAAAGAGAATAAAATCTCTCCCTGTCATAGTTTTTTCCCCCTGCAGTTGTGGCACTGGGTAATTCTTGTTTGCTATAATATTGCTGTTCAAATTGACTGTCCGCAGTCTGAAAAGCCTGAGGCGGCTGTGAAATCTCCCCGCGCTGCTGTCAGCTGCTGATTTTCCTCCTCATTGTTTCATCTGGCCAACCTTGGCTTGGTAAACTCACTGAGTATGTTAGAACTTTTTTTATATATTCAACATTAACTGTAAAGTGCTACTGATGAAGTGGCAATCATTTTGGCAAGCCTGTCCAGAATTTTTGAATAAATAAGACAGTTTTGAAAACTCAGCTGTCCTTTATTACTTTTGCAATTGAGTCTCCTACAAATGAACATCAAAGAAAAACCAGGGTTTGAAATCTGAGAAATTGTGGAGAAGCACAAGATCAGTACAATAGTAGAAAACTACTTCTAAATGTATGAAGGACAATGGCCTCAATTTAAAAGAAGTTTAGCAGCATCAGGGCAACAGTTCTGATGCTGATTGTCCGGTCGAATTGTGCAGCCAAGCAAGAAACGACTTAATCAAGGAGGTGACAATCAAGCAGCAACTCGAACAAAGCTCCGGTAGTCTCATGAAAAGAAAGCACAACACGAGGTCAAAACAGCCATCTGAGGAGAGCTCTATTAATCAGGCTATTATGGTGCCACAATTAGATCGACGACGACCCTCCTGAGTGACAGAAAGATGGCAGTCTAACTGAAGTCTGAAAATGGTCATCTACATGACAGTGAAAGCTTCAGAGGAAAATAAGCAAGATTACACTTTTTAAAGAAATAAAAATGCAATACCAATACGAGTAGTTATTAAATTGCAACTGAGCCCAATCTGTACTCCATATACAACAGCATAATAAGGTTATGCGTTGTTACGAATCACCTCAAAACGGCCCGAAACATTTTTGCATGTAGCATGTAGCATGTAGTTTGGAGGATGTAGCATAGCTCGGAGTGAAATCCTCCTGGATCCACTGAGCAGTTAAATTAATGAGCGTCTTCGTGCTACCTCTGCTGGTCCAGATGTCTTGGGTGATTAAGTCGCGAGTGTTGTACAAACTAGATCTCGCTCCTACTCTTGATATTTTGGCAGAACATAATTTACAGTCCGTCTCACTTTTGTCATTGTCCTTAATGTTAAAGGATCTCCAAACCACAGACCTGCAGACCTGCAGGCCTGCAGGCAATGTTGCTGATAGATGACTTCACGTGATACTTGCTAGGTTATGTCTCAGATCTTTTACAGATACCAGTAAGCCATGCAGTATCAAACCCAATTTCTAATACTGGAATCGGCATCAGTGCATCCATTGGGAAAAAAAATTAATTTGATAAAACTAATACGAGAGATTAGGCAGAATGTCAGTCTTCCAACAGCATGGAAAGTGAGCCAGCTGAGAGTTGAGAGGATACAGACAAAGAAGACGTACTTTAGAGAACACAGACAGAGGTAACCTAAGGTTGGAGTCATGGTTCCTTTTCAACCAAAACAACGACCTGAAGCATAAAGCCAAGACGACACTGGAACGGCTTCAGAAGAATTGTCGGGTGAGCCATCCGAAGCAAAGTTTTAAACCTCAAAGAACATCTGTAGAAGACATTTCCAGACAATCTGACACAATCTGACTGGATCTGCATGGGAGAACGGAATAAACTGTCCAAATCCAAGTGATCAAAGTATGGAAAGACTGCCAAAGAGACCTCGACAAATGACTCAATTTAGGAGATGAATACTTTTGTACACAAGAGACTTGAGCTATTAATCTTTCATAACCTGACACCAGCTTTAACGTAAACCAGCAAAACATTTCTGGGTGTGAATTCTTGAATGCATTGCCTCTGTTAGGATCCCAGTTGACCCGGTTAACGTGTGCACGGTGGCATCAGGCACTCAGACACACAAGCAATGTGGGAGATAAAAGAAAGTGATTCATTTGAATTATTCCCTCCCACCACTTCAAGCAGCATAGTTGAGAGTCACTTTATTAAGTTGAAAGTGTCCTTACAGCTCTCCAGTTGTAGTGTGCAGGTCTGCTTGTCCATGGGATACTTGGTCAGATCCATGTTGCAAGCCACAGTGGTAGTAATCCTAAAACACAGAAGAGTCATCGTTATGAAACAGAAGATAAACAGCAACCATTTAAAGTATGTATGCATGAACTGAGTCAGCGGTGTCATAAGACTGGAAAAATGTTCCTGAAAAATACAGTTTTTGCATTTCTGTCATGTCGTAAACCTGTTACGGCAGGTGTAAAGACAGTAGATGTTGGTCTTCTCTACAAAAACTGACGGATGATGCAATTCTGCTCTTATTCTTAGAAATTATTCTCAAAAGTAGCTCGAAACAGGCGAGTTTCTCAATGCTCAGTTGGCGTCCGCAGTGGACCTGATTTCATCTATCTTACAGGATTGCTGCAGGTCCTACTGTGCCCAAACAGTGCATGCTTTAAAGATATTTTATGGTGAGGATTGTGAGTCTCAGTCAGGCCTTCTTTCCCTTCATTGTGGCATTTCTATTATCAGAGCAAAAGATGTAAATGAAATGGTGTAGTATTTATAATTTATCAAAGGGTATGAATTTAGCAACCTGAACTAAGCACAGACCTCTCACCCTAACAATAACCTGAAGATCCCCAGTGTTTCCCTACACATTTGAGTCAAGTATGTTAGCAATGGTACGAAGGAAAAAGACAGGATAACACAGCTGGTACCAGGTTAAAAGAGACCGACATCGACTTTCAGTGATGAATGACAGGACGTGAATAAATGGTGGCTTATCCCAGCTGATAATACTACCTCTACACCAGGAAAAAGCTTCTTAGGTCATGATTTAAAGATGAAGAGAACCACTTCAAATTGCGACTCTATTATCCTGACGGCAGTGTTCAGCTGCTTAGATCCACTTAAGTTCATTTAGATTCACATCAAACAATGAATTTATGAAGAAACAAGCAGTGATGGCCCCAGGCTGACCTCGTGGAGCAGAAGGGATTGCTAATGTTTAATGAAGGTGATGATGAAATAATTAGCATAGTTTGGCAATTAAATTCCCCAGATCCCATCTCAACACCCATTGGAACAATTTAGACCAGCATCATACAGTAAAGTGGTCCAGTAGAGTTCAAGAGCGTCTTGGAGAGTCAATAATAAACAGGAGTGATACTGCTCTGGTGGCATATCATGGTCCACTAACTTAGCAATCTGTACTAGTTTTCATCTGTTAGTCAATAGATTGGCAATGTGTGGATTGGGAGGCCTCAACATTTTAAAGCAGGGACAGCAGATGAATGAAACCCACATTATATGTTCACTGGTGGAAACAATTTATCAAGGAATACTGGTCCTGCTTCTTACAGGCATTAACATAATTGAATCATAGTTCTTCACATAATGAAAATATGCTCTGATAATTGTCTCCTTTTTGTCTGTCAGAGATGTGATTTTTGACTAAGAATTTCTTTTTTACACACAGAATCTACAGCAAACTATTCTGTTCAGATGATACTGAGCATTCTAACAAGTGACGATGAGCTCCTTTACGACAAAACTCAAAGGACGGGGTCATTTCCTCCCGCAGTGAAAGGGATGCTAATTTTATGTATGAATTACATCCTGCTGAAGTTGCCAGGCAGTAATGAGCTGATGCACTTTAACTTCCAAGACTGAAAATGGAAGCAAACCAACAGAAAATCCATGCAGGCAGTGTAACGAGACATTTGAACTTGACAACAATTTACCACAAGCTGTTGTCTAATTGGCATCTGTAGTCTTTACTGTACTGAAACTCGAAGTTCTGCACTTTGGCTTTTTGATATTTTAACTCAACAAATGAAATTTTAACATTCCAAAACTGTTTAAGTGGCATTGGCTATTTATTTTTCCCTCTTTACATCATCTTCGCTATTTAATTGCTTAACCATCGGCAATAGCAACCTCAGTGCTTTCTCTTGTACTCCCCTTTGGCACAGCACTAAAACATTTACCACAGCTGTCCTTTTCCTCTAACACTCACATATCGCACTTCACTCTGTCCTTTTTTCTACAGCTCACAATTCCCCGAGGTGGGCATTCCTGTCCTGACAGTCCTTTTTGGCTTGTTTTACTAACACTTGCTCTGGTTCCCTAAATGCGAGGCACTGCCTTCCTCCACATGTCCTCTGTCACAGTGAAGAGGCAAAAGTCTGCACTGACTAACAAACACTTTCATTTAAATTTGTCATTTAAAGTCTCACGTCACAAATTCATTGGGAAAAAAAAATCAGCACGTTCATACACAATTTTCAAAAAATCTGAGGTATTGAATACAGATAAAAAAATCAATTTAATTTCATGGAAACATGTCAGATGGGACATGAGGGAAACCCAGAGTGAATTGCATCTGTTAAACAATCAAAATTGAGACAGAGAAAAAAAATATACAAATTATTTTTGATGCTATAAACAACTAACAACCAAAACTGAGGCTTTTGGATGAAAAGTTCTTTGGTCTATAAAAAGCTGTGAAAATAAACAGAGCAAGCATAAAGCTTCTAGGAGTAAGACTGTAAACAACCTTAGGATTTAATCATATGTAACAACATATATCATGAAAATCTTTGGGGAAAGTGAAGAAAACATGTCTGGGTATGAAGAAGAAGCCTATAAATAGTTTTAAATGGTTGTGATCAGCAGGGTTTCAGCTGGTTCTGCAATGAAGACATACATTATTATGAATTTGAAACAACTCTACTGGTCGAAGAACAGGTTTCTAAACACTGATGCAGTTTATCACAGCATCCACGGATGGAAGTTAAACGCTGTTGTCTTTAAGGGGTTCATACAGGATCTAGGAGAAAGGTGTCCAACAATCCATACTTTAAGCTCAAATTATGGGGTGGGACAGATAATCTGTTTGCACGATGCTTCAAGTGACAAGTCAGAAAAGGTTCTCAATTACACCAATTAACCTAACACACATGTGAGTAAAGGAAGAAACTATGATACACAGATCCACACAGGTAGAACATGCTGACTCATGAACAACCATGAAAGGCTCCATCATGAATGTCGCCCTGATCTTCTTGACCCCAGGTGTTGGGGGGCATCCTCTTTACATTAGAGGTCAACATTCTGATGGTTTGAGGTGCATCAGTGTACCTGGCACAGATGATTTGCACATCTGTGAAGACTCCTTTGATAAAACATATGCCACCATATTTCTTTTCATATGACAATGGCAAATCACATTCTGACATTCTTAGTCTGGGGGCCACATGCAGCTCAATTTAAACTTGTGGGGGCTGGACTGCATAAACAGTGCCATAATAATCTTTAAAATCAAACTTTTTCAATTTCTATTGTATTCCTACCTTTGTGAATTTAGCATTATCGAGTGTACATCGGAGCAATGCAGTGTACTTCTCTGATGTTTGTAGTGTACACAAGCTCAGTGAAGACAGACTGAACTGTGCCGGAATACCCAGCCCAATTTACTATAACATCCCACCCACGTACTATACCTCTCCCGTGTGACATTCCTCCCCTTTTATTGTGCAACGGCAACCTGCGTAAACCTCACCACACTATGGGAGGTCAATACAGTGAAGCACTGCGTGCCAGCCAGGTCCAAACGGGAGCGAATGCAGCTCTTCTTACACAATCTATAAATCAGCTGATGTCAAACCATGTGACATAAAAAGAGTAGGATGTTCAAATCCCATCAGTGAAGGCTTAAAAGAGCTGAACACATGCATTAGTATATCTATAGACTTTCTGTCTATAACCTGTCTGCTTGGCCCACAATCTAATCAAAATGCCAAGGTAACCCACGTTTCTAAGGATTGCCAAGAGCCTGTCAGTCGTTAAGCCGAGCGAGCAAAGCAATATGTGCTTCACAGGTCCTAACAGGACTTCTAACACTTCTATAGTCCACAGTTCTCTGTATCGACACATCACTTGCTCTTGCACTCAAGCAATCCAATACCCAAGTATTAGAATTGACACAACTCCCAGCTTCGCAATCACATTATCTCAAATTCAACCCACGCTTCCTCCCTCAGCCAATTCCTTCTCCAATCCCTGGCCTACTTTTCATTGTCTGTCGGAGCCTCCCTCAAAAAAAAAAAAAAAAAAAAAAAACACACAACAAAGCAATCAACCAATAATCTGTTTACCCACCTCAGCGCGTAAAGGACGGTACCGTTGGGGAAGATGCGGATCAGCCTGTTCTCCACCGTGATGTCGTGCAGGAAGGACTTCTTGGAGTCGACGATGAAGGTGTCGGGGACCCAAAGGAGCTCCACTAACCGGCCGTCCAGGCTCAGGCTCTTGTTGCCCTCGAACACCAAGCGCTCGTCCGTCCAACGCTGGCGGAGGAATATGGTGGCTGTGTAGTCCTGTAGGATTTGGGGACTGAAGTCAAGTTCAGCAAATCAGCAAATAAACACTTTTAACAACCGTGTCAATAATATGCTGACAGACGAGTCAATTTTGTGCAAACCAAGCTTTGTACGCTTGGACTTCATTAGTCAGCTTGGGTTATTTTTTCCCCCCTTCGCTTTCTGCATTGTTATGTATTGACGGTGTCAGTTCCCAAAGCTTTTCTCTGTGCCCGAAGCAACAGCAGTTCACAGCATTGCTTCGAGTCAGCTTGTCTATTCTGGGTTCTCTTTTTGGGACACTGGATATAATTCTCTTGCAGGACAGTCTTACTGAAAGTCCTGCTCTTGCATCATGTGTGACTGTGTAATCGATTGAATTTGCGGTGCCAGGCTGTAGGTATAGTATGCTTAGAAGCATAAGAATTAACCTGTCATTTCCAGAGGAAACCCACTAATCCAAAGCTGTATTTTAATGAGGCTCAGACTGTTATATCTCACTGTCAATAAACATGGGCCTACCACTTGTGAGAAAAGAACATGGCGCATTGGGATTTGATGTATTTCTTTTATTACATAAGCCTTATTTTGATGTGAGCATTCCTTGGTCTCGTGGTTGTCAACCTTTCATTCCCTGGAGAACCCCCAGATTGCCCCCGAGCCCCCCTCATGAACCCATCCGCCGTTTCTAATCGCATGTTAGATGAGATGAAAAACATGGTACGAGATTAAAAAAAAATCCACAGTAAACTTTCTACATCCCACAGTAAAGTCCCCGTGCAGTCTGGGGTTTACTGAAGTGACCACGGCGATGGGATTTCTTACCATGTTGATCTCAGAAATGGTGTCAATGCTGGCGATGTCCAGGCTCATGCCCACCGTCACAGGGCCGTCTAGATGCAAAAGGAGAACTCATTCATCAACTGGAGCATAATCCCAGCAGCTTAAAGTGTACTTTGCTCATGTCTGATGAGTGTCAATGCATGTGTGACATAAGAGCATGAGGATGAAGCTGGGTAGAGAATTGAACACGGTTGTATAATATTCATTGTATGATGAAGGGTTATTGAGGGACAGCATATTTCAAAATGCTAAAGACCTCACATCTCTGCAACAGCTGCAGTCTGTGGAGTGTGAACCTCCTTGAGGGAATTAGTTCTCCCTGATTCACCATCAAAGAGAGGGTAACTTCGCAGCTTCCCTGTGTTTCATCTCCTCATTCTCCTTCCCTCTTACTTATCAGTCTTTATTTCTGGAGGAGAGATTAATGAGCGTGTTGTCATATTGCAGATACGGCATGCACCAATGTGCCTGCCTGGGAAAAAAAAAAAAAAAAGTGTATTTCCTGCACACATGAGCATCCACACTGTTTGTGTTTTTTCTTTAACTTCTTCTAAAAGAGGAAAACAGAACACAGTATCTTCTCATCTAACCTCTGGCAATAAAGAGAATGAGTGTATAACCTGATAACTGCAGAATATTTTCCTTTACATTCTCTTGAAACTATCCGTCTGGTTTGAGTATTTGTGAGGGATTTCAAGTACTGTGAGGCCAACTAATGTTGAGCAAACCTGTTAGCAGTGCCCGAGGCTGTCTGACTTTAGGATGGCAAGAGGAAGCGGAGGATGAAAAAAAAAATAAAAAATTATAAATATAGAGCGAGTCTTAAAGCATTTCAGTGGTCATTTTGTTCGAAATTCAGCTGTAATAAGTAATTCTGTTCACTGCATCATTATTAGGTAAAGACAATATATCGCTGACCAGTATGGGATTAATCGGACTGAAATAACCAATCGTGTTTAGCGCTTACATGATTAGCAAATCCCAACAACAATATAAAAAGGCTCAACCACCCTCTACTGTACATTTCTTGCTTTCTCATCTGCTTTCTGCTGGGCTTACACAAGTTGCATCATGTCCAGGAACCTGTGACAAATTTCCACAAAAAAAAAAAAAAAAAGCTGAAAGAGGAAACCCATGGAGGACAAGATTAAAAAAAGAAAAATCAAACAGGGCTAAAGAGAGCATGTTCAAAAAGTTGTGTTTTTGCCCAATTATGGAGACAAAACATTTTCAAAGAACTCCCACCAGAAACTTTCAGGAGGTTACATTGTCAGTGGTTCCAAGCAGCTTTGTCATCTAAACAGACACCCAAAATGCCTGTAACTGTTTCATTAACACTGTTACAGGTCATTAATAATAGAACTTGCTACTTTTCTGATGAAAACATTTCTGGCAGGTTACTAGAACATGTGGATTGTGAAGGTTTCTTCAGGATATCCAGTGAAAACTTCAGACTTCAATGACACGTTTCAAGTGAAAAGGCATCGTTTTTGTGTTTTTCCTTTTTGAAAACAATGTTCGTTTCCACAAAAACTACAGAAACACTAAAAACGATGTAGCTAGCATGCCAGGCTGCAAGTTGGCGCCGTTGGCGACTCTCAGCTATAAAACTACCAAGTCCCACATGGGAGAGATGTTACTCTTGAAGCCTCCATCTACTCGTGCATGTGCAGGAGAGCCATTTATTCCAGCCACAGCGCGCTTGTGCAGTAGCATTTCAGAAAAATTAAAAAAGCGTCACGGCATTTTCAAGAAGTTGCATTTTCAGTGACTCCGTATTGTTATCAACGTGGGCCGAGTCCTGTCCAACCGCACATCCCCTACGAGGTCTCCTGCACTGTGAGTTTATTTTATTAATTATTTAAACATCATTTAACAATTTAATCATTGTTAATAGCGTAATTGTAACAATAATTTTGATAGTTTGTTGAAATCTGTGTTACATCACAAGACAGGAAGTTTGCAGATGGCTGTCGGCAGCATGAGGATGTAAAATGCCGGAGAAATATTTTTTCCTCTGCACACTGATGCTCCCGGAATAACAGTTCCAGTCTCTGTGGGCTTTGCATTTTAATTTAATTATGGATAACTTGCAGGATAACATAATACTGTGTCTGCCAATTCTCGGTCCAACATACAAACTACATTTATTTGAAGTGTTTGTGCCACTGTCATCTTCCAACATACAAACTACATTTATTTGAAGTGTTTGTGCCACTGTCATCTAAAAGGAAGGTGTTTTCAAAACAAACAAAAAAAAATTATGCGTTTTCACTTGAACCGCTTTCATGTCAACGGGACCTGAGTTCATGACAACCGTGTCACACAACGCAGCATGTATGTGAACGTGGTTTGAACATCAAGGCGGGCTGACAGACGCTTGTCTTTGGGCAGTGGTGGCCTCGAGGTGACAGAAGCGGTCTGGGGACTTGAGGTTTTGCAGGTTCAGGTTACCACTGTGGGTCCCTGAGCGTGACCTTTGACCCTGCTGCTCCCTGGGTGCTGTGCTGTTGAAGTCCACTGCTTTCAGTAGGTATAGAGAAAGGGTTGAAAGCACAGAAGAGATTTCCCCACGGGCATCAATAAATCCTGCTTTCTTGTTTTCCTTGGATGTTATTAAGCATTAATAACGATGGGATCTCGTCAGTCATTCATTAATCATGCCTGAAAATCCAGCCATGTCCTTGTAGCATTCAGGCGCATGGAAAACAGTAAAAACCGTATCAAATGGGCACGGTTTACTTTCTTGGGAATCGGAAGTCTTGATTTCTGTGTTGTGCCACTGTCCCGCTGATCATTGTATCGTTCCATGCTTTAATACTCCTGGAAAGCTGTTCAGTCAGTGAAATTTTACTAGCTCAGTATGGGGAGATGTCCGACACGTCCACCAGATGATGTTTGTTTATCATTAATATCTCACACTGCTGAACAGGAGCCCGTCGTTTTTAATCCAATATCAAGGATATAAGCTATAAAATAGTTAGTCAGCTACAGAATAGTCAAATTATTTGACTGTTTAGGAAAGGCTACCATCAGTGTGTACCTGCTGCTTCCATCATTCGATGTGGACTTCTTTGTTGTTGGCTGTAGGGTAATCCTTGGAATTTGTGCACAGAGATTAGATTATCAGTCCAGATTCATTTGTATTGCTTTTAATCGTAGAAAACAGAAATTTTGTGATAAACTTAATAATTTATCCTGCTGCTGCTACCATCACAGAGACCAGTGGGTCTGTTCTAGAAACACCAGTGCGAGATCAAGCATTAGCACTTCCTCCACCGTGTTCCGCTTCACCTTGTATGTTTTGGATCAATTATTCCTCCAGACTGTGGTGAGAAAAGCATCCGGTTTCAGAAATCTTTAAAGTATAGTCACAGCACTTTTTGTTTTCTCACTCCTGATTAGGTGTTCGCCTCTTGTGGCACAGTCTCTATATTTATGCTCTTCTTGGAGCAGTGTATTGTGATGCCTTCACCCCTGTCCCTCGGAGGTTGTTACTGATATCACTGGCTGTTGTTTCTGGTTCTTTCTTCACAGCTCTCACAATGTTACTGTCGCCAGCTGCTGTTGTTTTCTTTGGCTGACCTATTCAGTGTCTGTTGCTTGGTACACCAGTGATTTCTTTGTTTCCAAAGACATTCCAAATTGTTCCACTGGCTTTGCCCAATGTCTGCGCACTGTCTCTGATAGATTTAGCCTGTTTTTCTATTTTCTCAGCTTTATTTTGGCTTCATTGTTTGCACACGAACAGCTCTGTGTTCTTCATGTTGACTCACTCTTTTTAAACGGCATGTTTCAAACTGTGAAACCCAACACAAAAATACAGAGAAGACATTTAATCTTTCACATTTGGGACACTTTTTTCAGTATTTCTTGCAATACTTTTTTTTTGCTTGCTTGTGTGGCTGAATTACAGTGATTAGTTGGTCATGATAAATCAGTTTACAACATCGTAATAAACATAAATACTCAAATGATTTGTCACCTTAGTGTTTGACCTCAACACTATGTAAAGTGTGTATTTTTTTAGTTGGGGAAGCCCACTGGGGTAAATCAAGGTAGCAGAGATAAACATGCAAGGTTCAATTTTCCTACTGCTGCTTTAAGTTTAATGGGCTCAACAAAATCAAAGGAAGTTGTCCCATTGCTAGCAGTGCAGAAGCATTTGTGTGGGTGTGTGAATCTGTGCGTTATGTGTTCACCAGTGCTTTCGGCATCCCTGTGTGCCAAATGCGCATTCCTAGGCGGGAGGGCTAGTGATTTATGCTGAATAGCATTCGCCTTGGTCGAGTCCAAGGTGTTATTACAGATCGAACGGCGGGTAAACAAACCATAATCACATTGTGACGGATTCCCGGAGCCCAGAACAATAACAGCAGTGAGGGATTTGCAGGGAACGACACATCATTGTTCTTTAGAAAGCATGCACCGAGATAAACTTTTTTATTGAGAGCAAATTAGCAGCCTGGTGAACATTCAAAACACATCATTAGCTTAAAGGTTAAGGGCATTACATTTCTGCAAATGTGTTTCAACTCTGAACTGAAGTATTTGCTGTCAATGTCAATACTGACTCTTTCTTCATTATCCTCACAGTAACAGGGGACACCAATTCCGAAGACAAATTAAATTTGAAGTACATTTAAGAATGTATGTATGTCAGTGTATATAACTCCGAGGGGACATGCCAGCATCAAATTACGTACAACATGAGCCCCTCTCGTTTTTTTTTGTCAAACACACATTTTCCCTGAGTGCTCTGTCACTTCCATGGCTGCAACGTGTCTGCGGTTCCCTTACTGTCAAAGAAAGGCCTGAGGTACTTGTTGTATCCTTTCATCAGCCGCTGAATGGTAGGAGGAAGAATCTCTCCTTCCTTCACTTCTGCGTTGAGCAACGAGCTCTCTAACAACCTGAGAACAAAGACAGGGGAAAGAGAAAAGCAAAAGAGGGAGTTATTTTTTTTTTCCGTCTCTCTCCTCCCGTCGCGGATTCCTCCTCTTCATCGGCGGGATCGGCGGGGTGCCGATTGAGTTTAGCGACTAACGTCGCGAGGCGTGCTGAGTGGAGGAAATGGAAGGCGATTTAAATGGCGAGTGAGGACTGAAAATGGGACAAACAGCACAGAAAAAACTACTTTTTCAACATTATGATATGATTCTTTATTGACTTCGCGGTTTTAAAGCATCCGCCACATAATTTTTTGCATTTACGACTTTTTCCCCTTCGTTTTGTGAATGCTATCCTTCAAGGCACAGTCAAGTGTGGGAAGATGATTATAACGCTGGCAATTGAAGCAAGGAGGGGTGGGGGTGAAGAGCATTGCGCTTTCCCTTGTGGTATGTGTGTTTGTGTATAAATCAAGCTCTAAATACAGAAGGCCTGCTCTGCAGAGAGAGAGAAAGCCCCGGAGCACGTGCTCTGATGTAAGAGGGGCTGAAGCAAGACAGATCGGGCCATGTGCAGAGGCAGAAAACATTCATCTCCATACGCTGGCGGCATGTCAGAGTCCCCCCCCCCCACCTCCCCTCACTTGTACCATGCTGTAGTCAAATGTGTGACAAGGAGATAAAGAATGGCAAGGCAACATGGGCGAGATGTCCAATCGCAAACCTTCATCGACACACCGGAGAGCCATTCATCATCCAGCACGCTCGGACGAATCACTAACTCGCGGGGCGCTAAACGCAACGCCTTTGGCGTAGTTATTGTAAACATGTTAATTGCTCCGGGTCAAGATAATAAAAGTTTTTAATCTCATGCCACCCCAGCTGGAAACAAGCTGTTGTTGCTGCTGTTTTTCCGTGAACCGTTGCTGCCTGTCGTAACGCTCCGCGGTGCGTCGGCGCAGGGGAAACAGCTCCCCCCCCCCCTCTGTTTGGCGGTGTCCTCATTAGGATGGTGAACGGTAATTATAGAAAACGTCTCCAGATGAATGAAATGATTTATTGACGATTCAATGCAACACGATTTCCATTATGGCCTTGTTTATTGTATGTAAGGAAACAAAGTCTTTGCACTTCATATGCTCATTTGATGTCAGCTCAAGATGGCATAAAACTAGCAGGTGGGGTGTGGGAAGTACAGTATTTACCATTTAATGACAGAAATGGTAACTAATCGGTTGCATTTTGCTATATTCAATTCTATTTTTAATAATTAACTTTATTCACTTACCCAGTTAACCCATTCCGTTGTAACAAAATATATTTTTGCCCGTTTCTAGTTTCTCTTCTTTAATGCATTTAATTGTATTATTTATAAATTTATATAAAACAAATCAGCGATCTTGTATATCTGAACCTGAATTCCTTTATTGTTTGTTGTATTGGGATAGGATTAAATAAGTTTACTTGTTCCGATCACTCAGGCATGTTAAGTTTATATGCAATAAGTGCATTTCTATGCATATACATACACAGAAAATATAGACTTATTTGTTTAAATACACAAGTCTTCTATTTTTTGCATGTAACTGTATGTTTCGTTTGTGTTTAACAATTTTATTATGAATAAATATAAAAAAACTTTATATTGTGTGTATATATATATATATATACACACACACACATATATATATATATATATATATATATATATATATATATATATATATATATATATATATATATATATATATATACACATATATATTTGATTAAAATTTCTCATAATATGATATATGCAGTATGCACTGATCTGGTCATTATTCATTCAAAAGTTCAAAGTTTTTTTTAACTTGGCATTGTACCGTCATTTTTGTCAATAATAAATGTATTGTTTGCAGCCTGATGTCAACACCACCAAGTATTGTTGTCGAGAAGGCTACAGAACCAAATTAATTTCCGTTAGATTGAAGCAGATTCCCTCCAGTTGAATTAAATGGCATGAATGCTGCTTTTCCTTTGTCCCGATCCTCAGCTTCCAGTCAAGCTGCTCTTTCAGTTATCGCCATGGTTTATGGGCTTTACATCTTTTCATCCTTTGTGTTCCTTCATGGTTCTGGATGTCCTCGTGGTTCATGTTGTTCTGGTTTTGGCCAGACCTCGTTCTGTGGTCCTCCAGCTGTGTTCACGTCAGTGTGTAGTTGTTTCACTCCTCTGTCCTCCCCTGATTGCACTTGATTGGTACATGTGCCTCATTGCTGTAGATGCAGTTGAATGAACCATAAGCAACCTGACTGAACACAGATCCAATTAAACTCATGTCATGTAAACCTTCTATTCAATTGAAATTCCGATCAGATCCGAGGGTGTGGTGTCCCTGGTTACGATCCATTCAGTCTATTCACAACAGATCGCTCCCTACTGTTGAATTGTTTGCATAACTGAAAAACAAAAAAAAAGGTGAGTAAAACACACACGCACAAAAATCCACATCAGCCTGGGCTTCCAAGTAAAGCTGAATGTGGGATCATATGTGAATGTTGCAAATGACGAACGCCACCGTGCAAAGCAAGAGTGCATTGATCCAGTGACTACATTGGATTATATTCTCCATACATATAAGCAGAAAGAATTCAATTGGACATAAAGGTGAGCCTGTGAACGCAGCTGCTGGGTGTGCTTATCAGCTGTCGCCAGTGTTCCTTGTCTGTTTCTTGTGGTTTGTTCTCCAGAGTTTCTCGTTCCCCTGGGTTACTGGCTCTCCCTTGCGAAATTCTTTGGACTTTTTTGGAGTCTTTATGTTTTTGAATTAGACAAACTTCGTTAAAGACTGACTTTTGTTTTTGAAAACTATTTCTGCACCTCGGGTCCTTTCTCCACCACCACACTTTGTACTGCTCCAGTATAAGATTCTCTTCAACGAGGATGATATAATTCCTTTAAATGGCTGTCTGACAGCAAAGTAAAGCGATATGAATATTCTAATGGAGCATTCACTTCAACTGAGGGATGCGCTTTCTCAAATCTGATTTGATGCTGTACCACTTCACTGTAGTGTTAGCTTATTTATCTACCAGAGTCACAAACCAGCTGACCATTTGTGGCAGGTTTTTATATTCTGTCCAACACTCCACCTCTCTTTATAATAGCATTTATAGTTCACTGAAACCAAACCAGTAGTCACTGGAGGAAAAAGAAAAATGCAAATTGCATGTTCAAAGGGACAAAAGAGTAAACATCTGGGGACTGACAAAGCAGAACTGATGTATCTTCTGGAGATCACTGAAGGTCACACAGAGAATCCTTTCCACGTTTCATGTACAGAGAGAAGTTGAGACCAAAGAGCTGACAAATAATTGAAAAAGGAATTAAAAAACAAAAGAGGGCTGACAGAGCTTTTACTTTCTCAGTCAACTGGAAAAGCACTTAGGAATAAATTAAACACAGTGACAGTCCTGCTCCTTGTTCATTTAAGACTAGTCAACCGACAACGTGTGCGTGGACACACAACATACTAAACTTTGCCCTGTTCTCTATTTTTATATCTTGTTTAAGTATTTCAACAGTGACAAAGACATGAACAACATTACACACAATCACAGTCAACACACAGTTCTTGGAATAATCACATTTTAAAGAGTAATTTCATCTATTTTGGTAATATGACATGAATGGTAAAAGTTTGACTTCAGGCAAATATGTGGAAAATAAGTCTCAATCTAATTATCTTTCCTCAAAATGCCGCTGAATGACAGCTCATAACTGACTCACAATCCAGAGATGGAAAAAGCTGCTTTTGTGTTTTTGCATTAAATCACTTCTGGATGGGTGTCACAGTCCATTCTATTCCACAAGAAGCATGTTATTCAACTGGTGAATTTTGCACATGGCCTGAGAACCACATGTCTGAACCAGACAGGCTTCAACAACAGCAGAGGCAGAGCAAAAAAAAAAAAAGAAAAGTCTTCCCCAGAAAAATCAGAACTTGTTTCACCTGACTGTGTCAAATCAGCTTAGACAGTAGGGTAACTCGCTCCCAGCACACTGTTGCTATGCTGCATAAAGTCTCACTCACATGGCTCGCAGCCTGTTGTTTCAACAGGCAGCCGCCTCGGATGGCAAAGCCATGTTAGTGATGGTAGTGACAGCACTCTGCCCCCGGCCCTGCTGCATTATCAATCTGGGTCACCCTGCGTGACCCTCGCTACCTTTGCAAATGGTTTTGCATCCATGTGAGTAGGTTTATGTTCCAACATATCAGCAGTTTACTCTCAAAAATGAGAACGAAGGAAAAAGATGAAACATTTCAGCGAGGAGACACGGAGAACACCGGAAGAAATGTTTAAAATGCAGATAGTTGTTTGGCTCGGTTACAGCAGAGCAGCCTGACTGCTGCAGTCAACCACTGGTCAGTATGTTGCCACACTCACTGCAATGAAGCTGCATCTGTTGCAGTATCTTGTGATTCAGACAGAAATTTTGACCATCAGTCAGCAGATTGCTTCACGACTGATTGTTGAAGTTACAGAATAATGCATCCTGTAGCAATAAGCTCTATCCCGATACTCATACTTATGAAGATGACACACAACTCTATATTCCAGTATTTCAATGTTATCTCATGACTACAGTCCCTTACTTCCACTGAGTAGCTGTATTCATCATATCAATGAGACAGACAAGACAGAGGGATTGTTTTTGGCAGCAAAAATCGAAAGTGCTCACCTTGACCACAATTCATTATATCTGACAAGTTAATTGATTGTTAAACAGTTACGACACTGGATAAACGTATTCCTTTGGTTGGCCAAATGCTGGAACCTTCATGTCAACAGCCATCTCAAATTTCAACAAAGTAAAGGAAATGTGACTTTTTTCAGCTGTGTAAAATCCTCAGAAATTACGAAGGAAAAATAAATCTTGGAATTGATGTTTAAAATCAATTAATCGAGTTGCACTGATACCGATACCAGCATCCCCAGTTTTTGCTGCCAAACACAGGTTGTTGTTTTTTTCTTTTTTTTTTAACATGGATGTTTGCTAAGAGCTCTCAGCTCCTCTCACTCTATCCATCTCTGTAAATCCCTAGACTCAAACTTTTGCCTGTCTAAACCTTCACCTGCAGGCGAGGATGAAACCACGGCTTTCCAACCTGCCAAACAGTCGCTATCCACTGAGCCCTGACAATATGAAAGGAAGGGGATGGATCTTCAGCACGCTCTTAGAGTCACAAATCCCTCTCATATTCACAACTAATTGTTGTTTTTCTCACGAGCAAGGCAGCACGATTATCAAGTCGGGAGACTTGTGGTGGCACGACTCCAGCGAAACACGTCCCACACGCTCCTGCATCCGCGGAGCTCGCACAAACAAACATCACTCATATTTATGTACTGTAGGGTCCCTCTTCCCTGAGATGAAAGCGCCGTGTGCAGAGTGCACATTTCCCCCAGAATGCACGCTGACAGACCCGACACACCTGCCCACCAGGCTGCCTATCAAGAATACCAAGATGACACGTTGAATGCCCACATCTGAGCAGAGGAGGGCGTCTGACATACTAAGTCACCGGCTTTACTCTCTTCTCAATTGCACCTGCATAAATATTCATTCAAAACAACTACAACTGGAGTCTGTTAAATATGTGGTGTTATATGTCTCTCTCCTTTCCCTCGCAGCTCAAGAGCAATGTTGCCTTTTCTTACAACTGGTGTTTCCTGATCGTTTGCCCGTGTCAAAAATGTGAGAATTTACCGAAGCAGCTCCAGATGATCATAAAAATCAATGACAGAAATGGTTTAGTGTAGCAATGCAGAGGCGGTACGGTTACTCAGCAGCAATGTCACCTCGCCGCTCATCACGCAAGCCCACCTGCTGGGCTTCCTCCCACCCACCAAGCACATGCAGGTTATAACCGAATAGCCTGCAGGTGGGAATGTGCTTTTCTGTCACTGGGTGTAAGACCCATGCTGGACTGACAGCCTGTCCAGGGTGGAACCACAGCACGCTGCGATCGGCTTCAGGCGCCTGACGACATTCAACAAAACAAATTAAAATAAGAAGGGATAATATGCAAGCTCAAACATGTACCTACCAAAATATGCATGAGCTAAATTTGCTTAAGAAGGTGTGAGCTGTGGAAACTGTGCGATAATAGTAGAAACCTGCTGTTCAGTAAATTGACTTTCAGTGATGAACATTAAAAAACTGACCAAGAGTCTCAGAGGCTGACGCGACAATCAAAAGATTCTTTACTGGAAATACAGTTTTAGGCATTTCTCTTCAACTTTTTGTTGGAAGTGGTGGTAAAAAAAAAAAGAATCAATTAGAAAACTGGAAGATAAGTATTGTGTCATTTGATGTTGAAACGTGAGTTACAAAACTTTTGCATTTTGTAGTATCGATGTGATGTCTGTGTATTCATCATTAATGTTTACAATGTATTGTTCTCTGCGCTTGTGTGTGTGTGTTAAACCAGAAACTGATTTTTTACTACCTCATAGAGTATTTACCACCAGGTATTTGAAGAGATAGAAACTACTAGAAGGAAATATTAGAAAATGTGTTGAATTGAGACCAGTAATGAACTGATTGTTGAAAAATTGCAGAAGTGAGCAACCACTGCCGGAGATTGTTAAGGCTGAATTAGTAGTAGTATTAATAGTATTAGTAAGTTATTGGTATCAGAAATGTTTCCAGATCATTGTTTCAATTAGTGACAGTGAAATCTTGTGAAAGTTTCCCAGACTATCCGAATTAAAAGTCGCCACTGTAACAAACAGTGTTTGAACAGAGGAGCTCTGCAAAAAAAGCACAGTGACGGGAGCCGACAGTGACATGCAGGACAAATGTGGAGCTGAGAGCTCCACCTCGACTACAGGCTGAGCAGTCGGCTGTGGACGGAGGCAGCAGGGCGAAGTGACACCGGCTGATTTCTGAGGGCTTCATCTGTTGCGACGCAAGCAGCAGAGACGCTACGAGCGCAGACACATGACACAATGCATCTGAGCAACACCTTCCAACGCCTTTAATTGACCAGTCACAAATTATTCTGTTGAACTCGGAGGAGAGGAAAGCGAGAGCAGGGAGCCACAATCAGCCTGTCCTTGTTTGTCACGATCAAATCTCTCACTGTTCTCTGTAATGAGGCCTTTGTTTGCTCATCCTGCTCTAATTTCCTTTCTCGCTCTCAGTTTTTTTGCCTTTTAGTTCCATTCCTCATCTTTCATCCTGTCTCTCTTTCACAGAACAGTTGATGTCTGGGTCGCTCCGCTGCACCGTAATGAAGGTAATTAACCAAAATAACACTATCCTGATATGGCTTTCAACACATTATATCAACAGTGACAGACGATAACAACAACAACAACAACTCAGAAATAAACTGAATATGCTCGTCTTCAAAAGACCAATTGAAATTAATTTTAATATGATTTATCTGTTATTTTTTTTGCTTGTTGTTCAGTTTTCTTTTGATTTGATTCAAGTAATTGCCTAAAATAATGTTATTTCAATATCCATCACATCAGATTCCCTCATTTTCTCTCACTTTAAAGTGGTGTCAGAATTGGGGTGACTCATCCTCCGCGCAGGGCACTCACCCGCTCCCAATCCAGCAGGAAGCATATGCAGCTTAACGCATGTCTCCTCTGCGCCAGGATTCGCACAAGCACTCAAACTGATGGCTGTGAGTAACACGCTCCAAAACATGTCAATCAAGCCGGAAACACAGAAACTCTAATTTGAAGTATTTCACCTGAAACATGTAAATTACTGACATTATTTTACTTTACCTCTGATTGACTGCTGTGTTCATGTTCTGCATAATTGAAAAAAATTCCATTTCTCTCTGTGGAAAATGCAATATTGTAGACGGTATCACTGAGAAAAAATATACAAGATCTAGACTGATCAAATAGCAGGTTGTCAAAAAGGAAAAGAGTTAGATAATGGATGTTACTCAGTGTGTGAACTGTGAGGAACTCACAGCATGGCTCACTTTCTGTATTTTTATTTTAAACAGAAAATCATACAAGCAGAACAAGTGACATTTGATTAAATGAAACAGGTGTTTTTTTTAACTGAATTAGTGTGAAGTGCAGTGTACTGGAATAAATAGTACATAATAATAATAATAATAATAATAATAATAATAATAATAATAACAAACTACTGACGATTTTCTTCATAAAATTGCATAAAAATGACAGCATTGTTGAGTTAAACTTATCAAATATGACGATTTTAGGTGCTACTTTTTTGGATTATTAGATTTCTTAAAGTGAATTTCCAGCTGTGGACTTGAGCTAGCAGAGTCAGAAACTCAATTAGACAACGGCTGAATTGTTCATTTCAGAATGTCTCAATATTTCTTATACACTTATGTTACTTGTTTCTTTCTTTTCTCTTTTTAAATCTGCCAATGCTATTTCCTCATCAAATATACAGTGAAAAGCTCTCCAGCTGCTGTAGATACTGTACATCTGGCGGCCAGAAGGCTGTATTATTGTCACTTGTGTTTGGATGCGGCATCGTGGGCGGACGACTGACTCCAGGGGTGACAGTGTGGCTGGGAGTGAAGGACTCAAACCCCGTGGGGGAACTCGCCTTTTCAGATCCTGTTTCATGACATAGCCTCCCCACGGATCTTCCCGTCCGTCCGCCTCTGTTTCTTCCCAATCTCCGATGCACACAAGGCATCAGTCCGGGCAGCACTTGCACATTTCATAAGAGATTAAGTCAGTTGTACATAACCCCTGCAGAGAGCTGAGTAACACTCTCCACAGAAGCCCCCGCTACCTTCTCGCTCCCCCTCCCCTGCTCGACACCAACCGGCTTCTCGATCTGATTCCATTGATTCTCGTCATCCCTTGTTGAGAATTCCCAGGGGCCGCAGGCACGCCGCGGCGCCGGAGCCTCGCCGAGAAGAGAAGAGCATGTGTGTTCTGGATCCGCACTGGGAGCAAGTCGATTGAATATTCCTCATTCAGGAGGATGTTCAAGTCAGCTGAGCGGAGAAGGATTAGAAAAGGCGGGGGCGCAAAAACACCCCATGTTTAGTTGCGCACATATATGCATGGTGTTTATCGTGATCCCCTGGTACATTTCCTTAAAACCAGCTTGTTTACTTGCCTTTTTCAGTTACATACTATGTCACGACAAAAATAAGTACAGAGCTACATGCTGTATAAATATGTATATTCCACACACAGTTTGTGATGAAAGCAGGGTTGGGGCTGTTTTGGAGAAAATCGGGATGAAAATGAAAGAAAATCTGATAACTTTGCAATAACTATAAGGTGGGGATAAGATTAAGATTTCATAAGCTTCGCAGCTTCATACTTTCATAAGAATTAACGCAATAAATGTAATAATCAAGAATAAAGATCAAGTTTAATGTCTGTGAAATTGCTATTGATAAATATAGATTTTACTTTGTTTTATCCTCACTGGAGTAGTGAAAGTACCTGTGCAGAAGAGGGGATATCTCCCTCACACACATGGCAGGAAACTGACCCGAGTATGTATATATAGACGCTATAGAACTAATAGCTGGATTATCAAACATTTGTCGTATGATTTACATTTTTAATCATTAATTAGAAATACATTACACAACTATTGGGCGCGCACGAAGGGGGACCACTGTGTACTAACCTCAGCAGACAGTGGTCCGGAGCCAGTTCCAGCTGGCTGTGGGTGAAGGCCGGATCAGGGTTGGGCAACAGCACATTACTATACCACAGTTAGGTTTCACAGGGACAAATGCTCTAATGTAAAAAAAAAAAAAAAAAAAAAAGAACTCCGGTACCGTTACAATATGGCTCGTTTGTACTTCTTTTGTATTTCTTGTTTGCATCAGTTTGTGGGCGTGTCTCATCACAGGGAGTCAAGGCAAGAACAAGACGAGTTTCTGATGAGTTGAAATGAGTTAATTTTTTTTTTATATTCATCCTGCAAAAAGATAAACATTTAAGTTAATTGTAAGCTGTTTCTTTATAACTCAAGGGTCTTTTCTACTGTGGAGTCGCCTGCTTTCAGGCAGCTCCTCAGGCGGCACTCGGCAAATAGGAATTAAAACCTTTTCCAACATCTTGGATGAGGAATATTCACAAATGGAAAGCGAGCTAAAGACAATGTTTAGGGGTCTGGATTAGGCTACACTGCGACCACTGCAGTCACCTGCAGTCTGTCCACAACAGAAGCTTCTCTGGGATAAAAGTTCACTTTATAAACACCACGACTCTTTCAGGACATAAAGCCCTGCAAAAGGATCAAGGTTAGGCAGCCGTATGATGGCCTTACTGCTGAGATCAACCACATTCATTCAATGTATCGACTGTCAACAAAAGTTACAGCTACAGCGATTAATGTCCAATCAGTTGCTCATATATGCTCAATTTATTACTGCATATGTTTCTGTGGTGTTTGAATGATTTCATATCATACCTATAGGTGAAGAATCACATAGTGGTGCACAAACTTTCAGGGAATCTTTCACTTTCAAGCAGCCACGATGCCCATCGTGTCTCCAACAACACCGGAGTGAAGCTCCTGCCATGTGCAGGACTCTATCTGGTTTGAGGAGGCAGGTGATCCCTTCCGTTCAGCGGAAACTAAAGCTAAAACCTATATGAGAACAGCTGAAACAGTGGTAAGGTTTTCATAGTTTTCAACAATAAAGGAAAAAGCAGGAGCTTCATCCAGCGCACCAGACTCCAATGAGGAACGAGCTGTCTGAGCAAAGGTTCGAGAGACAACTTCTCTTGCCTTATCATCACTGGTCTGACGAAAACTCAGAGCAAATATGAATTGAGGACCTTGCTGGTAAGCACTTTCTGTTGTTTCAAAAAAGTATGGACACATTTGTGATCCATACAGCAAAAACATTAGCTAGTTTAATATCCGCAGCAACACATTTCTGTTGTTAAGAACCTTTTTTTTTACATTACCTTCATTAGGTTGTATTGATAGGTAAAAGCTGTAAATTGTTTTTTTGTTTTGTTTTGTAATTTCAGAATTTTTAAATACACACAGCTCACTTCCCGTAAGTTCCTGACATGCAACTCTTAATTTATGGTTAGGTTGAAAAATGGCTTGATTTCATTTCTGAGAAGCTGTTATGTCGTTTTTTTTTTTTTTTTTTTTTTTCAAGCATATATATGTGGTCTACAATAGTTTTTTGGCCTTGATTTATTTTGAATGATATTTCAGATTTCCTTCATATATTTGTATTTTTAGTGTGTTTGTTGGAGATTGTTGCTATTTTTCACACTGAGGCTCCGAAGGAACATTTCTAAGGGCTAAAAACAAAAGCTTTTATGATGCTGAAGCCACTTCAATTTTTATACTTTGATTCAGAATAATATATTCAGCTTTGTACAGGCCTGCCTTAAATAAATTAGCATTTAAAAATTACTTTGTGTTTGAGTCAGGTTTGTGTTTGCAGAGACCATAATCCTGAGCGGAGTTACGTGATGTGAATGCAAATGAATAAGAACTGTTAAGCTGATCAGCAGAGTATTATTTTACATACAGCAGTGAAACGGAGCATTAATGGGGAGGATTGCAGAACGTCCTCAAAAATTCAAAAGTTGCTCTCAGCAGTAATGCATTGCTTTTCGGTGGAAGTAATCAAAAAAGTATTTGAGTTACTTTTGAATTAAGACACTTGTAACTGTAACTAGTCAGTATTTTTCAGTAACTAGCACAACAATGGGCAGGACACTCTGGACAGGTCAAATTCATACAAACAGGCAATTCGGAGTCACTAATTAACCTCAAATACATATTTTGTTGGTCTGTGAGAAAACCGGATTAGCCCACAGGTGAAGAGAGAAAACAAGGTCCAAGCTGACAAACGAACCAGGGATCTAACCACAAATCTTCCTGTGATTGCTTTCCAGCCTAACATGGTAGGGCAACCAACAACCTTCAAGGTCTGATAACCAAGCTGATTAATTTTCAAATGATGAGTAATGGCAATACACCAGATCCAGTGGAGAAACCGGGGAAATTGGTTCATTTCCTGTCGGCACAGGGCTGAATTAAATCTCTGAGAGCAGGGCACCGTCATGGAGGCGTCCATTGTCTTGGAAGGAAACAGGTAAAACACACGGCGTAAGCTCGATCCTCAAGGTGCACTGATATTCGAACCGGATGCTTCGCCTGTCAGGTTGCATAAAACGTCTTCCCATTCTTCTTTTTGCTTTTCCTGCCGCTCTGAAATGGGATTTGAGTAGAGTCGCTGCTGCTCTTATATACAGAGATTATTCTCTCGCTCATCAGGGACTTTGGAGGCTTCCTCAGACCCCCTCAGCCGCACCCGGCTCGGAGATGCTCAGGCAGGCGCAGACAGGCGGGCAAAGCGCGCACATTGAAAAAGAAACGGGGGGAAAAAAAAAAAGAAGTCCTCCTAAGTTCACGTGGCAGTCTTGTGTGGATAAAAGCAGCTGTTTCTCTCTTTCATGCTATCCCAAGCAGCTCCCTAAGCCCCGGCACACGGGAGAGGAGAAGAAGTCCCTCCTGCCAAACAGAACATTTACTTTCTTTCTAAGCCTGCAGAGAGCAGTGGGGACCCGGGACAAATGCAACATGAGAAGCACGTGACTGGGTTTAATCATTTTCCTCAGACCCTGACGACTGGAGGCCGTTTGCAGAATCATCATGCCGGTAATTAAGTCGTGGAAGCAGGGGGGAAATGAAATTAACATCTCTATGATACATTTTGCCGGGATTACCAGACATCATTTGGCTGGGCTGTAGCCGATAGGTCCACTTTAATGTTAAACTACCATTTCTCAACCATTACAGATAGTTATACAGCGCCTTGCTCATTTAGTTACATTATTCTGACCACATTTTCATTACTAATACATGTGGCGGCTGCGAGACGTCCTCTGCTGATTATTGGAGGGGCTGAGTGGGATCCGTCAATGAAACACTTCATCCATCGCACCCCCAGCCAATTAAAGTGAAGCATTGCTCACTTCGCAGTATCAACCCGTCATGCCCCCTCAGTACATCCACAAAGACTTCAATCAATGACAGAAACGGCACAACGTCCTGAATCATACGGAGAAAGAAGTAGAACTTCACAACATCTAAGTGAGTCATGAACTGTAGCTTTCTCTCAAAGCAAGATCTCACTACTGGGGACTGCTGAAGAACTATGGCAAAGTGACATTGTCACACCATAATAAAAGACTATCAAACTTGAACGAAAAAAGTGCAAAATCCACCCATTCTGACTGGCCTCACCAGTTAAGTCCATTGCAGGACAAACACTAAAAGACAGACAGTCACATCCACACCTTTTTTCAGTTCCAGTTAAAGGAAGCAGTGTGACCCTATCATCGCAGCACTGGCCCCTCGCCCTACTGGATCCCACTCAATTTTTAGAATTCAGATTTTAACAATTTAACACGAACCCAGCCTCAGGCAGGGAACTGCTCTCACACGCCCCAAGATCCAGAATAAAATATTCTGTGGCAGTTGACCACTTTCTGTTTCTATTCCTTTGAAATAAAAGTTTCTCAAACCATAAGTCAGTTTAAAACGATGCTAACAAGCCACGTCTTTCAACCAGCCATCTGGTGGAATTGAACCAGGGGTGTCAGACATATTTTAATTCAGGGGCCTGGCGCAGCCAGTAAAGTAGTGCCACAATAACGGGCACATTTTCATTTTAAACTTTTTTCCTTGTTCTGGTGCAGAGTACAAGATGAAAATGTTGCTATTTAAACAAAAACAAATAATTGCAACTGAATATTACTACAATCTCAATATAGAGCCAATTTTAATTAAACCTGTGGTGCAAAATACAGTGAAACGTCCCAAAAAAGAAGAAGAAGAAAAAAACACTTCTATAGCAGCTGCATTAAGACTTTGAGGATAATTTGTTACCAACAACATAGGTTTCATTCATGCCCGCATCACCAGTTTAATCATGGATTGACTTTGTGGGCTGTAATAGTATTGCATTGTGCAAGAACACCTTTGAATTGTATTTTTATGAACTGTCACTTTTGGTCAGCAATGGCTGTTTTTAGACATACTCTATAAATAAACCGGGATTTAGAAACACTGATTAATCTAAAATGCACATTCTCAGACTGAGAGAGGAAATCAGTCACAGAAAAGCCATGCACACAAAGAGAGAACATGCAAACTCCGCCTGACTCGTATCCACGACATTCATACCATGAGGACAGAGACCTCACCACTGCACCGCCATGCAGCTGTACAGACACAGAAAGCGCCACATGAGTGCATTTAATAAAAGCTCCTGGTTTGTGCTCAGTGTGATGCTGAAGGCTCCTTTTTAATGGCCGGTCATGGAAGGCTTTCAGTTTTGGTGTTTAAACGGGATGACAGAGCGACTGTGTGAGAGAGTAACAAACATCGGTAGCCTTGTTACCATGGCGACGACAGTCCCACGCAGCTGCTGCTGATGGTACTCTCCATGGGTAACTCTACCCCTTCATGCTGTTGAAGTGTAATAACGCGTCGCTCCTCCAGAGGGCAGCTGGAGGAGCGCAAGATGCTTGAGAATGAGAACATGTGGGGAAAGTCTGCAGATTGTACTTTCCTCGTGTAAGCCTTCAGGAAGTATCCTTGCTTTACTAAACTGGAAAATACAGACGCATATGGCTGTCGAAACAATAAACGGTGCGTGGTTTGATGAAGTGGGTCTCAACCCAACGTGATTTTTTTTTTTTTCCCTTCAGCCGAGGTTTTCGGAGCGATTAAACGCAGCTCCTGTGAGCCTGCTGTGAGACAAATCCAGCATCCTGTGTGGGGAGCGCCGATGGCCTGTTTTTCAGGGGGATGCTCGCAGACCCGACTCTCGCTCACCTCTTCTTATGCAGTGAGGGAATCAGCCAAGAGCGCTGCAGTGAACGCGCATCCTTAATGGGACTCATCCCTGGTTGGTTCCCGAGCGGGAAGTGTCTTACTCTTTCCCTCGTGGCGGAAGAAAAATTATGTCCAGTGCAGCGAGATAATGCAATTTCTACTGTCCATGAAACAATGATGCAAATCTGCATGCCTCCTAGCGAGACAGCTTTATATGACATGAGGAAAGTGACTTCTTAGAGCTGTGCACTGTGTGAATCTTGCACGACGCATGAAAGCTGATCGGAGAGTGTCTGTTTTGGCTCGTTTTAATTTGAGGGTGACACTTACAAAACTGTTGTCTTGAGAAGGGATTCAAGAGTAACTCATGCATTAGATGTAAATACTGCATCTGAGTAAGCATTGAAAATCTCCACCGTATCAGGGAGGAGATATCGGGAGGTACATAGAAACACTCTGGATGTCAACCGACCACAAACCATCTTCTTTTATGACTCGCTTGGCATATACGAGCTGAAGGTGCAAGAGAGCTGTTTTAATTGTTCAGCCTGATAGAACAACAAATGGTATGTGTGTAAACATTGTTTTATGAATGAAGGTGAGCCTGGATCAATCCATCTGTCATTTCTATACTCAGTCGGTACAGAGACAGCTGCATGTAAAGTCTGATTCATTTTGATTTTTTTTTTGTGTATGAACAAGACTCACAGGACCTGTTTGTGATTTGACTTTGAGAATTTGGGTCCAGATGTACTCAGTTCACCTCAATTTTATTTATATAGCAACTTAAAAACAACTGCAGCTGAACCAAAGTGCTGCCCAGAAATAGACAGAAAAACCTAAAAACACAAAGCGGAAAATCCCGGATCAGCTGATCAGCTGACCCGAGGCACCGAGCAGGAGTGCAGGGGTGAAGCAGCTCTGAGACCATTTAGAGACTTATAAACAAATAAGAGAATCATGAAATACATTTTAAGACCCACAGGAATGTCATTTAGCACTGGGATAACATTTTTTACTACCTCAGAAACCATTCCTGGTCACTGGGTACAGCGTTTGAACAGTTCACAAATCAATATTTCTGATATGAGGTAGCAACCATTTCTGCATTTTTATTTTTTCGGCCTTCTTGCTGTAAGGGCTCATTTCCTTTCCAGTGTTATCTCAGTGAATCCATTTACAATGCAATGAAACTTGATCAACGACCTGCTGCATGTTTGCCGTCAGTCCAACCAGGAAGTGTACTTCATTTGCATTCATTGCTTTTTGCTGTGATTCAACTTCATCAGCTTGATAAGCATAACTCCCATTACTATAGGCCATCATAGAAATGCAGGCAGAAACGGACAGAAAAATCATTTTAGTTCATTTAGAGAAATACCTGGAAATTTCAATTCTTGGAGCTTTAAGTCAAAATGCAGCTTTTTGTTATCTAACAGTGGTAGAAACCAGCACAAACCCCATGTTCAGAACCACTGAAATAAATCATGACAACCGCTGATAGACAACAGACTATAAAGTGTTGTGAGCAGCAAAATGTTTGCCTGGCACTGGCCTGCCAGCCTGAGCAGCTTCAACATGCTGCAGCAGAGTTCTGCTTTAATGGCTCAGTCGGGCCTTAGTATCCTGCATAAATCGGTCTGATAAAAACCTATTATGGTCTTTAAAATGGTTTCAATTGACTCCAATTTTACTGATTTGCTCTGATTTGTAAGGCAATGAAAACAAAATTGCATTCTTTCATCAAATAAAAGTCTGAAAAGTAATCATTTCATAACTTTGCTGTAAAAATCAAACTAAACCAGAGCATAAATCGGCAAAGCCGGCAATCAAGAAGTTGGATTTACATTAAGGGAAATCATCAGACATAGATTTGATGCCTGTGTGGGTAATCTGTAATTACTTTTGGAAATTTTTCCTCGTCCATTTTAGAGTTGGGCCATTACCAAGAGGAAATAACATTGATTAGTTCTGGAGAAAATGTAGCCATCCTGAAAAATCCCATCAGTGGAATAATTAACTCTATTTTCTTTTTAACGCCAGATGAAACAGCGTAACAAGCATGAGAATGCAGGCCTCGCCACCAAACAAGGCTGCGCGAGGCACGAGCGAGGGGCGGTTCAGGATAATATATGCAGGATTCTGGGCCACAATGCTGTACACGACAATTATGAGACAATCTGCAAATTGTTTATCTGGGACAGATGGCTGTGCAAAAATCCTAACAGTTGTCTGGTTTAAAAAAAAAAAAAAAAAAAAACAAAACTTTGTCTTCCACGCCCGAATTAAATTATTAGCTGACAGAAGGCAGTCGTGCGAAATGAGAATGGTTTTTGTCACATTGATCAGATGGAAGGTTAAGTCAGATCTCAGGGGAACATGCAGTTGTCAAACAGAAATTTGTAGAGTTAATACAATGTTTAACTTTTGAGAAACAATGACAGACAGAATGTTGACTGATGATAAATGCAGGTCAGGGTGTCTTTACTGCAATCTTTCTTTTTTCCTCACAGACTTGGTAAATTGCTGTCTTTAATTTACAGTTGGAGTGCAGTTGTCTTGCTTTGTGTTTGCACTGTGATGGATTGACACCCTCTTCAGTGCACACCCTGCATTCACTTCATTTTAAACTGATGGATATGGAAGATCTGCAGAGAAAGTACAAAAGTCTTTTAAAAAGAAAATAGACTTCATTATCCAGACTCATGCAAACGTAAATCGAAGGCATTACTAAGGTTTGATGGATCATTGCAGTGCAGACAAGCTGCTTTCAATCTCCAGATTGCAAAAAAATAAAAAACAAAAAAAAAAAATACTGAATTGTAATCTGTTTGTATTCTAAGAAACACACTACGAGGGTGGAAGCTCGGGCGTGTTCGCTGAGGCAACGTCGCAAGTCTGCAGCATAAGTCAGGGAAAGAGCGCGCCAGGCACCGCTGACATTTTATTTTGGGAAATGAGCTGGAAAAAGAGAGCCAGTTTTGTGAGATCTGCATTTTTGGGGGGCGTCCTTCAAATGTGCTTTCATCAAAACCTTTACCTACAGGTATACGGTTATTACTAATGTACCATCTCGACTAATTTTTCTCACGGAGGCTCTTTCCGGCTTCATTTCACAGAACATTACAGACGTAGCCAGAGAAAGTGGGGCTCGTTTGGGAGAGAAAGCCGCAGATGTGAGAAACTCAAAAGTCCTGATGTCACCAGGTAAAAAGTTCAGGCTGATTCCCTGAGGTATCGAGAGATACACGAGAGCGAGGGCGCCACAAGACGACTTAGAGGAAGTGTGTTTTGAAAAGTTCACAATAGCTCAATTTAAAAAAAAAAAAATTGAGTGTCGGGAATGATGCGGGAGGCGAACTTCGTCTCCTCTTCATTTATTGTTCTCAGTGCAGAGAAGCTGGAAGTGTTTTTCAGGGCCGATTAATTCTTCTGTTGTTTTGATTTGCAACGTATTAGTTCATGTTCACAAATAACAAAACACATTGACTGTGAAAACAGTCATTCGGGTATAATAATAATAATTTCATTGCTTTTTCTTTGGGGCCCCTTTTGCAATGTGCTTGAAATTCTATAATTGCACTTCATCCATTAGTCTCTATTAGTTTAATAATTCAGAGGTTGACTTGTACAGGTGGTGGTTAAATGAGAGCAATTATGATAATTTTCAGTTATTTTTAAATGCTGGAATTTCCTTTAGGTATCTTTCTATGTTTCCCATTTAAAGACTGTGAGCAGCTCTTCAGTTCAACCAGTGGTCCTCAATTATTTCATGTCACGCCCCGAATTGAAACGCTATTGAGAATCTGATCGTATTTATTCATTCATCTGTGGAAACCACTGTATGAGCTGCCAGCATTATGAGCACAATCATATGCAAATGATTCACTAAGATTTTCTTTTTTTTTTTTTTTAGATAGAGTCAACACAGTAACATTCAAATCTTTTAAACGTATAAACATTGGTCACTAGTCAGAATAGTAAGTTGTAACTTGTCAGTAACTCCACTCCCTGTTAAAAAAGTAACAGGTGACTCTAATCAACCACTAATCTTCTAATACGTCACTTCAAAGCGTTGATAAAGAGACACAGTCCCTGGTTTTTCGTCGGGTCTGGTTCTGGTCTTGGTATCAGCAGAAGCAAAACGCTCTGGGCCAAACATATTGAAGCTGCAAAGTCTGGATCATTTTTCTGTCCTTCGCTCCTGGGCATGGTCTGCATAAGTGGTTTTCAGAAAGTTACTGCACGCTTTGGGGAGTTAGACAATATTTTAAGCAAACTTGAGCCCTCAATAGTTAAACAGTAATGTGGTTTTCCAATAAATTTTGTAAAACCATTAACTGAAAGAAAAAGAAAAAAAGCCTTGCAAACTTTCAGACTGTGTTTTTGTGAAATCTCGGCTGCTCCTTTCGGCGTCCTGAAAACCTTTTTGAAGTTTCGCAGCTTGATTTTTGAGCCCCCCTCAGATAATGTTTCAATTACACTGTGCACTTTTAATGTTATCGTGGGACCATCGGGAGGCGAGGCCGGGAGAGCTGGAGTGTGTGAGACAACCAAACCAATCAGCTGCGGAGAGGCTGTTAACCTCGAGGAGCCTCTCTGCTGGGGAGGGAGATACAAAGCAAACCCCTCTGATGTTGAGTTTCTGATGGGAGACGCTATCAGCTACTGTAACTCCCCTCTTAAGGCGAGCATGTGCTTCTTTATTAAATCTTTTATGCACATCAGTGATTTTTGGAGCTCAAAGCATGGCCAGAGTAAGATCTCTGGTGAGTATTAATTAGAGTGACACCCCAAAGCATCATCATGGTAAGAAGAGTGTTATCTGTAGTGTGTGCTTTGTGGTCCAGTAATGTGAGCTGGTCCTCGGAGCGCCGGAGGGCCTTATAGGGAAAACGCTGTACATCTCCCTTCTCTCTTTAGATATATAGAAACACTGTGTGCAAGTCTCTTGATTCAAAGTTGAAAAAAAACAAACAATGGAAGTGATGACTTTTTTAATTTAAACTTCAGACAAGAAAACATTCCATTAGATGCCAATACACAGCACAGAAACGACCGTAGCTTTTTCACTGTGAGTTTCACTCTCTGGAGTCTCATATGGTTTTTCAGCTCCCTGCAGCTTCTATAAAATGATGTGTGAATAAACATTTTTATGTTATTATGATGGGCTGCTGCAGAGGCCATCTTTCCAAAGGGACTCCTATTTTGCATCTAAATTAGATGGTTTAATAGTTTGTCAACTACAATATGCATCTTTCTCCCGGCTGTCTCTCACTGCAGGTGATAAATATTAAGTACTTCTGATAAATGAGGATTTTTTTTTTTTTTTTTTTACCAGCTCTGAGAATCGGTTTAGACAACAACGGAAAATATAATGTCAATGTCTACCGGTGCCAGTGAGCTGCTGCTGCCTGCTTTCACCCATCGTTAGAGACCCTGAACAAGAAATAGTGGCACAGAACAGCAATGGACTGATGTTTGAGTCGGAGCTGCTCTAAAAGAGCCAGACTGTGAGACTGTGAGACTGTGCCAAAGAGCCGACGGCCAAACCACTCGCTGAAATCCACATGAGGAGTTTATCTTTGGGCATATGGATTAAGGAAGCCAATGGCCAATGATGAGGCAGATGTCAATCAGATGAAGTTATGTAACGTTTTAAAGTGATGTAACCACGACACATTTTTCACAAATCAAACCAACCTGCAGCGTCGTCACCCTGCAAGCTGCTGCAAGTGCTGAACATGCGGAATATAATTTAAAACATACAGTGTGTGCAGATTCAACATATTTATCATTTGTAGATGTGAGATTGATGTGCCAAATTATTTTTTTATTTCCATATGTATGTAATTTTCATTAAGTTTTAAATGGAAAAACATTATCACATTTTAGTCTGTTAAGAGTGTTTTTAGGACATTAGGAACAGTGGCAGTCACAAACTCTACTGACTGGAAAACCCCAACAGGCACAATTGTGATTTGCGAAAATGAACTACAGAAATCAAAGCGACTGGATTTAATTAGCCTGTTTTTTGGGTTTTTTTTTTTTCAGCTCGCAACATTGAGGTGCTTTCTGCATATCATTGATACTGTTGTCAATAATGACTTCTTCAGTTGACTTTGCAATTAAATCTGTGAGCCAGGGGAGAAAAACTGTCAGATTTCAGTTGAGGGGATGTGCACGGTTGGGGAAGAGAAGCAGCAGATTGCTCTGTAGAGATTTTAGAAAGGAATTCAGATTATATTCAAATTCAGCATTGGGCAAAAATCACTTGTGAGAATAGACTGCAGTATGAGGAAATTCAACATTTTCTTCTGCAGTTTCTCCCTTAGGTTTATACAGTGTTATTTAAGTTCATCATGATGCTTCAGTCTGATTGGATTTGGCATCAGGAACTATATGACAATCTATAGGAAAAGTTGCAGTTCACATCAACATTTGATTAGATAAATTATATTTTTCATACCACAATTTCCACATTTCACACAGAAAGAACATTCTCATGTGCATGCAGCCACCCACTGTCACCCACTCCTGGGCTCAGCACTGTACCATCAGCGACTGGGGGCTATTACAGTCTCTCATCTGGTATCTCCACAGCTGTCACGTTTCCCTGACCACCTTGAGATATATCCGTTTCTTTTTATTATCCAACTCCATGTCACACCAGTCCCTTCCTATTTCTGTCAAGGCAAAGCCTGGAGCGGATCACACATCTTTACTGGCTTTGCCATCGAAGCTACACAGAAAGTGTAATCTTGATTATGCAGGGTCATGGAGCTTTTAATAGGATGAAATGAGGAAAGTTCTTTTTTAAAAGAGGGAGAAAAAAAAGGATGATTTGCAACATCAATAATAGTTTAGAAGAGGATCATCTAATATTAAAGTTATATTTTAAAATATTTAAAAATCCATTAAACAGACTCTGAATGGGCATTTCAGGACCAAACTGAAACTTATGAGATGAAACATATTAAAATATTCATTCAACCTAGGAGGCCATACAGAGGGACAGCGGTTAGTGTTCTTGTGTCATTACAAGAACATTCAAACAGCTTTTCTGTTTGGTGTTTGCATGTTCTACCAAAGTCCAAAGACTTGCATTTGAGGGTAACTGGTGACTCTAAAAAGAGCCCGTAGGTATGAACGTGATCGTGTCTCTGATGGACTGGTAGGTGGTCCACAAAATTCAAACATACTGGATTCAGCTACATTACAGAAACTATCCTGGAGACCAGTGCTGACCCCCGTCACTGTGCAGCAGCTGCACTTTTTTTTTTTTTTTAATCATAACACCTGCCTTGAAACATGAAAAAAATCAAAGCACATTTATTTGGATGGAGCCTTATAATTTCTGTTTTGTCCCTGGTGTCCCATGACACCAGGAGGCTGCGAGAACAGAACAGCCACTGACATGTTGGTAATTTTTGAAAATGTTTGTTGTGCCATCCCTCTACCAAAAACAAAATTAGACTTTTTATGACTCCCACTTCACACTCCTGAGTTTAAACCCTGTGCTTGATCCATCCATCCGCCCCCAGCTCCACCAAACACACATTGCTTTGTTTTGTTTATAACCAGGATGCAAAATGACACCCTTCTTCTATTGTTATATTACTAAAGCCTTTAGAAGTTACACAGGTTATCCCTGATGTTTGTTTTCCATTTCTGTTGGTCTTTGCATGAAAAAAAGTTGAATTACTTCATCTGTAATTGGCAACATTCAAATATTAAGCAGATCTCCTAACTGGAACACGGATTAGTGTGTCTCTGTTCCAGATCAGGAAAACACTCGAAGAAGATTAGGCTAATAGATGATGCAGAATGCACAATGGGATTTAAATATAAAACTGTTTGTGTTGATAGTGAGTGATTCAGTTTTTAACAGAAGCTCCTCTCTTGATTGGGTTTGGAATCAATGCCGCCTTTTTTTTCCCACAGACTGAATGCACAGATAGTTTTTCACCACATATCACCTAAAAATTGCTGATAAAAAAGTAATAGTTCACAAATACAAATTCCACTGCTACAGCTGCTTTTGCACCAATAATATCTTCACACTAAACTCTTGATTCTGGCAGCAGAGAACTGGCCAGGTTTTTTTCATACATATTTCTTCTCCATCAGTATATTTCCAGGGATGTTCAACATTGTCCAGCTTTTTATTTTCCAGGGAGACAATCAAACACCTGTCCAATTGTTTTTTATTGCTTGTTATTTAAAAATTTAAAGACTAACCTACTGAGACGCCTTGTTGTTTAACATAAAACGAGCAGCCTGGAGGTTGATGGGAAGTAGAATTGTGAATTCATCTCATCCAGTTACTGTTAATCCTGCTATTCCGTAACCCAGTGACGAACCCATCCTTTCTGCTCGGGCTGCATCACAGGCGCCATGTTTCCTCCACTGGCAGCAGATGCTAATTGTGAGGCGCTGAACTGTCCAGCATGAACAGAAATCCCGACATTAGCTGGAAAGAACTGAGCACAGGCAGGGCAAAGGAAACTCACTCACAGGATTAGCCAAACAAATTCCAGCATGTTCAATTTTACTTTAATTGAAATTCAGCTCACTGTAACCACGAGATTAAAAGTTCCACATTTAAATTGTGACCCTTTATCCTCAGAAAAACATTGAACTTGTGCAAGGACACCTATGTTGTCGTTTTCATCTGTATGAATCGTGTTTTAAAAGGTAGGTTTGCTGAGAACAAAAACCCTGGAAAACCCCCAAAATTTTGTTCTTTGAATAAAATAGAAGAGGTCATATTAGCTCATTTTAGCTGTTCTTGCTGTTTTACACTTCCAGCAGTAATTTGTTATTGCTTTCAAATTCCTCTCCACCTATCAAACACCCAGATCAATCATAAAAGTTGGCAGTGAAATGAATCTGTCCACAGGGGCAAAAAAAAAAATTGGTTTTAATCTGAGTCTTTTCCTCCTTCTGAATTATTTGTGGATAGCTCGGTAAGAAGGAAGGTTAGAAATGCAGTAATTATCACCTGGAGGCAGCTGGCAGGTAACATGTGAGCATGTGCCGTGTATTATAGCTGATAAAGTCCTGAACGCCTCTTTCAACGTCCCATTCGTCAATCAAAACTAAAACACAGGGGTTCCTCTGCTGTGCAACAAAATTGAAAAAAGGATTAAATATTGATTTACATATAAATGCAAAACTGCAGTTAGCCACTACAGCTGCAGACCCCTTGTCTTACAAGAATATGCTTAAGCCTCACGTGTAGAAGGAAGTAAGATTGAGCCTCTGGCTCATCAAAAGTTTCTTGTTCCTCTCTTAGAAACAAGCAAAGCTTTTCGTAAATGATAGCGGCGCTGCTTTCGCGGATCACCGCATTGCTCCCCAGTGCCTGCTATGTGTTGACAACAAGCTGCTCTCACAGAAAACAACACCCCAATAATTATTTGCAGCTCCGTGGTTTAGAAACGTTACCGCTGTAGTATAATCAGGTCCGCGCTGATGAAAAATATAAGCGACAATGTTACCATGACAAAAACACTGTGGCAATGGAAAAACTCTGTGAAACCCAGCGGAGATCAAATACTGTTCGAGATAGGGAACTAACAATTAAAGTTAATGAACATGAAAAATTGCTTTTCGGTTCACTTTTTCAGCAGACAGTGATAAATGATGGATTTCAAATAGGCAAGGCAATTACCAACAGCTGTGGTAGTGAAGACAAACCAGTGAATATTGTCGAATTCCAGAAAATCTCAAGTGGCTCATTATTTTATTCTGAGAAAAAAAAAAAAGAACTGAAAAATATCCTCTGTTAAAGAGCTATTATTAAAGACACTGTTTATCAGTCTCCCTCACACAGACAACTTCCGAATGGACCAAAGAGAATTTAATCATTGCTGCTGATGCAGGTGAAAAATCTTCCCCATTTTCACTGGAAAATACGAGCAGGTTGATCGTACAAGTTGTAAAGCTGACCAGTCTGCTGTCTCGTAAAGGAGCAAGCGGGTTTTATGGAGGATAACAGGGCAGATGGATGGGCTTCTAGATTTCAGTTTGTGTTGAGAATATCACATTGTGAAGAAGTTGTCAAAATGGTAGAGGATCAGACGATCCCGTCTGCATCGTTTAATTTTTCTCATATCAAGATGTCAATATTGAGAATGGATCTGCATGGATGGATCCTTCCATCCATCTTAGACTTTACCTTGAGCAGGGTCACAGAATTAATCCCAGTTCACGATGGACAAGAGCAGGACACATCCTGGACGTGCTTCCAGTCCACCCCAGGACAAACAGAGACACACACCCACATCCACGCCCAAGCTCTCCATTTAAACTCAACATGCATGTTTTTGGAGTGTGAGAAGAATTGGGAGAACCCGGGGGGAAAACCCACGCACACGCGAGGAGCAGCTGTGGCTCGGTTGGTTGAGTGGCCATTTCTCAATCAGAAGGCTGCCATTTTGGATCCCCATCTCCCCCTGCCCACGTGTCGGCGCGTCCTTGAGCAAGACAGTGAGCACCGAATTGCTCCCAGAGGATGGATTGGGTGCCTTACATTGCAGTTGCCTCCACTGGTGCGTGAATGTGTGAGTTGGCTGAAGTGCTCTGAGGCTTGCTCAAGTAGTGGAAAAGTGAAAAATATGATTGAAAAGCTAAAATCCACCAGGGAGAAGATGCAAACTCCACACAGAAAAACCCAGCTGGTATTTGAACCTAATACCTTTTCACTATAAGGCTAAAGTGTTAACCACTGCTTTTAACCAGTCTTTAACCACAGTCTTTAGTTTTAACCCAGTTTTTAAACTATAAAGTACAGTCTTTAACCATAGTATTGAGTCTTAGCCAGTATTTAGTCTTTAATCACCATTTTAACCAGTCGTTAGGCTTCATCCAGCTGATCCATTGATCTAGTGAGACAACCTGGACTCAGTGGGTGCAAACAGTTCCTAACTGGGCATCAATCAAAACAGCTGATCCACTGATCGATCTAGAAACCCGGATCCAATCTTTGCAAGCAGTTTACTTAACCTTGGGCTCCCAGCTTTTCTTCACTTCTCTCCTTTCTCACTCGACATGTTTCACTACTATGTGTCATTGACCATAGTCTCTCTTGTAGTCTGTGAACTCTCTCTCCTGGAGTCCCCCCTTTCTTGCAACCAGAAGGTTGCTAGTTCAATTCCCCATCTTCCACATTCCATAAGTCAAACTGTCCTTGAGCAAGACACTGAACCCTGAACTGCTCCCAGTGAATGGACCGAGCGCCTTGCATGGCAGATGCTTCCACCACTGGAAGAGTCATTTATTTATTTAATAAAGGCAATGTAGATATGTTTGCAGTTGTCGAAGATGTCAGTATAATATTAGCCTCATTCCTAATTTAATAAGAAAAAAAAGTCTTGGCTAATTTATGCAACCAATCCCTCATCACAAAGTAAAGAATCCAAACAAACTAATGGCAACAGAGACACACATTGTTCGTTTCCCACTGTTTCAATAGCTGAAGAAACTCAAGAACTCTGCTTTCACTTTTTGAGACACTTTATATAAAATCCAATGTCTGACTGTTTTGTCTTTGAGTAAAACTTTAAATGTGCTTTGGCATCAGTTCTGAAACATCGGCGGTGTTGTATTTTGGTGGTTTCTGACATGAGCAAAGTGACATTAGTGAGCAGCCTCCAGCATGAACCTGTCAGACGCAGTGAAAGAGGCGATCAGTCTCCCAAATCAGTGTGTCAAAGCCCTTGTCGAGGTCCAGATTCTGATCTGACCAGTCATCTGATATGAGCTCGGGAGGGATCATGTGCCAGCAACCCTCCGCGATGCAATTTTCACCAATTCTCCATGCTGTGGATATGACATCCTTGTCCTAACAAGTGAATCTGAAAACACAATTTATTCCCTCATTAATATGGGCAAAGTGGTACAATGTTCTCTCGAGCCAATTTCTTCTCCTCGTGTAGCTCGGAGATGTTTTCTTTTGTGGTGTCACCTTTGAGACAATCCAGTAATTATGTTAGCAAGCGGGTACAATAATCTCTCTACTGACAATCAATAAGGGAAGAAAAAGCCGACATAAGATGAATTCCTATACAGAATGAAGTCAAGTCTCTTCCGTTAAAGCAAGAAAAGCATAGTGTAAGCTTTTAATCTGCCAGTAATAGGCTTCGGTAAAATGTTATCCAAGCTTCCTGTGACTGGTGAAACCATTGGTGCCTATATACAGTATTATGGTGCTGCTTTATATTATTAAGCCTGAATTGAGAGGGATTAAATGGGAAATCAAGGCCAGGCTGCTTTGAAGCTACAGTCTGGTGTTTGTAAATGTGGGCCGCTAAATGACTTCCAGATGAAAGCAGTTACTTCTAGTTATAAATGCATCCTTTTTATACTTATATTAACCCAAGGCTGCTTCAACAAAGAAAGAACTCAAGGACTCCTCCCCTGAAGATGGATTGTTCAGTCATGGCTGACCTGACTAATCATGGCAGTCACTGAGAGAGTCAGATGGGGTCCACGTCTCGGCGCGGTGTGAATTATATGCACTTAAGAGGAATTTTGAAAGGTCGGACAGTGAGGTGGCATTTCAAAGGCTGGGAAGTCAGGCAAAGATTCACTTCGAGGTCAAATTTGAAAAACCGCTGGAGTTTCCCAGTGAGAGCAGCTTGCCGCGGCAGCAGAGGAGATGATCAAGTGTCCTGCTCTTCATTAAAGCTGGGAAGCTGTCCACTTCACAATATCGATGGCAAAAAAAAAAAAAAAACTGTGAGTAAGACCAACCGTGTCGGATTGTTTTGAACTCTCAGTTTTAGCCTTTACTTTGGGCAAATGATTCAAAATGATGTCAGCCTCTGCAAGACCAGATTGGAAAGTAACACAATGAGCCAGGACTGGTGTTTTTTTTTTTTGTTTTTTTTTTTTTAGCTGAAAGCCTTAGGATTTAATTATGTAGAGCATAGAATCAAGTTAAAAAGTCTGGACAAGGTAGAAAAATGTTTATACATTCGAGACAAGGTTGAAAAGCAGCGTTGGATCGTCATGATCACTGATGGCAAAACCCTGACATGACTGTGCAGCAGACCTCAGAAACACTTCGGAAAACCACCGAAACAAACCTCATAGGGAATGCTTTGTATTACATGGCTCTGGAAAGACACTCTCACGAATCAGATTATTGATCCTGCATTTTCTGACTTGTACATGACTGATCACTTTCATTGAAATTTCAAGAAAACCGGATTGATCTTTGTTGTTCTTAAGCAGAAGTGCAATGTCAAAATAGGGATAGGCAATTTTTATTCGACTTTAAATTAGGGATGCACCAATACCAGTAGCAGTATCTGGTAGCGGGTCCGATATTGCACTGATTATTCGTACCTGTGAAAGTACGATACAGCCCAGCGAGTATTACACGAAGTTATCCATCAGCAACATTGTCTACATGCAAGGGAGCACGAGTGATGTTCATGGTTTGGAGATTCTTTAAGGTTAATGAGGATGATAAATGAAAGGCAGCTTGTGAATAATGTTCTACCAAAATACCAAGAGGAGGCGAAATGTGCAACACCAGCAAATGAATCACCAGAGGCATTTTGGACCTGCAGAGCTAGCTTGATGTCGCTAATTAGATTAACTGCTCAGCATGTAGCTACGAGCTATGCTACATGCTACACGCTAATGGCTGCACACAGTGAGCTCGGCCCCTCGGTCAACTCACACTGGTCCTATAAAGAAGTGGCATCGGAGCATCCTGAACATAAATCAAAGCTCATCCAAGATCATCCTTAACATAATTAAAAATTAATGCTGCAAAAAGCCCTTCCCATGCTTCATCTATAAAGTATCTTGATGCTCCACATACTTCTGGCAATTTGGGCACATAAAGCATGCACATTGTGTTTTTTTCTGAGGCTATAAAGAACATGTGAAGCTGGCTGAGATCCTGTTGGCTTACCGAACATCAGAGGGATCAAAACAATAATCATGGAGCTTCTATTGGCTTTCCACTTGTGACTGGACCAAAAAAAGAAGAAGAAAAAACTAGTAACAGAGGACTTTTTGCAACAATATATTTCAACAATATATTTAGAGGGTGGAAATAGACTCTTTGTGTCATAAGGCATCGGGTGAAAGAGTTGGTTGTAAAACTGAGGTTCCAGCCAAAACAAAAAAGCCCCGAGGCAAACACTACTGGCTGATATTAGATATCCACAGAAACCATGTTTCTTTTGTTTCATCTTAAAGTAAAACCGCCCCCTGAAATAATACAATCCTCGTTTTTTAGTCTCTGCTTCTCCTCCACACTCTTTTTTTTTTTTAAATTCAGTTTTCTTTTGTTATTTATGATTTGCAGAAGACACCAGCCTCCATGTACTCATCTCACTAAAACTGGAGCAGATGAACTGAAAGCGCATGTGTGGTCTGCATCATTGCTTAGTCAACAATGAGTAAATGCTTCATACGCCAGCCGCAGCCACAGCTCACCGCCTCAGCTGACACAGTCCTCTTTTTTTCCCTCTTTTTAATGCCAAGTTCAGCTGTGATCCTCAGCCTCTCCTCTCCAGTCGCATTCTTTGTTCTCTTTGTTGGGGAAAAAACAATGCTCCATAGGTGAGAGCCATGGGAGCTCGAGAGCGGGAAGCCATCCGACGACACGGCGTTCAGAAACGTCGGCGGTACAATCTGCATGAAGTCGCACATCAGTCTTTCAAACAGGCCATTCATGTCTTTGTGAGCATTTCCTGCTGAATGAATGTGAGCTGATATTGCTTCAACCCGTGACCTACAACGAGGCCTGACCTGCTCGCAGGTGAGGGCCGCTGCGGTATGGGCACAGTCGAGGTCATACGACGCCTTTATGTGGCTGCAGGTCAATAATGTGGCGCAGCACACCGGGGGGAACGGCTGGGGAGAATCTGTATTCAGCTGGCAGAAAGTAGGGGGTCTGTCCTAATCACAGTAAAGCTATCAGAGCTCCAGGAGGGAGTATCAAAAGGGTTTGCTGATAGGCCAGAGCGTGGTAAATCACCTTTCCAGGGTCTCCACGCACTCAATGTCACGGGGGTCGTATCAATTACACGCAGAGTCGCTTACTTTGTGTTTGATTTGTGTTTACCAAGCACTGAATGGAGCAGATTGAAAAAGGGTTGTTTACTTGAAAACGTGCGTATATGGTAATGTAAAAGCTTTACTCAGATTAAAGTGTGTCCCCCGACACACATAAATACTCGATAATGCCTAAACTGCAAACTGCAGGTCAAAGCAACAGAATTTTGTATGTAATTCCCCAAAAAATACTTCAATTTGGCCTGTGCACTGCTCCACTGAACCACAGGAAAAACACTCACATTGCTCTATTTTCGTGTTGCAAATTGGAGTAGGGGCCAAAGCGCCTGTGCATCACAGCATGGTAAGCCCTTTCTATTTGTTTCAAACTGGAGTCACCCACGCCGACTTGTAGAAACGCCTCGGATTGCATGAAATTTAAAACTTTGCCGAAAAGACCAGGTTTTTCTCTGTATTTACTGCTCTCTCCTTTATATACAGATGGGACAAAGAATAAAAGGAATACCAACATCAAACGCCTTCAAGTCCCTGAGGACCTTCAGTCAGTCATCAAGGTCACGGTATAACCAGAAGTACAATGAAGCCTGCTTGACTTGCATGAAACCCTTGAGGACATTTGACCTCTCATTCTAAAGGCTTCTTCACGTCTTAATGCAGGACTGAAACGTTTAAGAGGCCTTTAAGAAGAGAGGCACAACAATATCTTCAAGAGCTCCGAGCAAGTCAAGTTCTCTTTGTGATACTTTCAAAGATTCTCAGTCTCTGGAGCTTTATCGGAGAAACAAGACCAGGGAAAAACTTTTTGGGGTTTTTGATAATAGTGGCGAATAACACGGTTCAACATGTTGCTCCAAAGTACCTAACAGAGGTCTGCACACCCGCTCCAGCCACTCTGACCTTCTACAGCGCTACAGGCCATTGCCTATAGCAAATACATTCATCTATATAATGTTTTTTTATAGGTTCTACGCCTCTGCAAATGACAGTAACATCCTCTCATTGAGGCCACACTTTTATTACCCTTTCCCAACAACTTCCACATTGATCTGGAATCTGATTTCATTTTAATCTAATGTTTCTGAAGGAAAACCTTCTGGATGAGTACTGCAAAGCCTGGTTCATACGGGAGGGTTATCTAAGACCTGTTTACACAACAATGTTTTCATGTGAAACCTTTCGTGGTGCTTTGTGTGTTCATTTTGACGGCAACGGAGCTCACAGTCACTTAAATCACAACGTTTTAGAAAGAGCTGCCAAGGTGGAAATAACGCTCAGACTCTGCGTCTGTGTAAACAGAGGAAAACGCTGCTATTGCGTACAGACACCGCGTGGCATGACTCCCATGTTCTCCTGGATTTGGTAGTTTTACAGTTGAGAGTGACTATAAGAACAATCCAACTTGGCCGTTTGTTCAAACAAATGTCCGTGTACTCGCCACTGTTGATGTTCATAGTGTGATGTCTGTGTGATTTCATTACAAAAAGAGAAAAAACAGCTCCAACTAGTGGTCCAACATGAAAACTACACCTTTTTCAGTGTTTCTGCCATCGTAGTGTGAACGGACATCGTTTTCAAAACATTGTCGTGTAAACGTGAAACTTCTCTGAAACAGAAATGTTTTCACTTGAGACACTGTTGTGCAAACAGGACCTGAGACACTTGGACTGCATTACTAACTGCATAATGTCAACCTCAACACTAATCACTAAATCTTTCATACTTCTCAATTCTTTATGAATTAACTGAAGCCAAAATACTGACCACTGACTTATTACTAAGCTTTAACAGTGAGAGAACAGATGAGTTTTTCTTAATTAAAAGAAACATTTGAAGGTTCAGTCAGAGAAATGTGTTTTAATAGAATACCTTTGTTCACCACTGTAGTTTGCATGTTTATTTCTTACATGGGATTTTTTTGAACATGGTAGCTGCTCACAGCATGTGACACACACAGGGAAGAATGTCAAGGAGAAGGTGCTTAAGATTAGTGGTTGAAATGTAAAAGCTATTCATGGTGCCCGGAAAGGTTCAGCGAGGCTCATCGTCAGCTGGGCTTAACTCCAGCCAGCTGTTCATGATTCAGATTTTTGTGGGTTTTTTTTTAATACTTGCTGTTTTGCCACCTGTTTGGATTATCTTCACCTGATACAATAACCACAGCTAAAAGGCAGACAAGAGAACAAAAGTGCCAAGAACCTGATACCTTTCCCAGCCGAATCCTGGCAGCAGAATGATGCACCTGCAAATTAATTAAAGCTATGGCCGGAAAAAAGGAGGCATGATACATGTAATTTGCATTTCCCTCTTTTTTTTTTGTCTGTGAATACAGTTAAATCACTGTGTAAGTGAACTGTATATAACAGTGGTGCTGCTGGCCCACATCCCAGGTGAGCTTTCATTGACAAAAAATTCCAAGTGAGGCCATGACGATCTTGACTTTTCTGCTATTTCTGGTTTATCTACTTTACTCTGCAGGCACAAAAAATGAAACCGATTGATTTCATGCCATCGCTGACATATGGATTTTGCGCCGTCTCGCAACATACTAGTGCAACAGCAAAACCTGCTGCAACACAAAAAATAAATCCCACAGATGATTATGAAAAGAAGCGCAACACTATACAGAGAATATTTTATCGGTGGGATTCAATGAGGCCCAGAGGGCTCTGCCTTATCTAGAATGAGCAAAGCGCAAAAAAAAAAGAAGAAAAATAAATAAATAAAAAGCTGCAGTGTCTTCTCTACACGATAACAGACAAATGTGCAGTAAAACATCCCATCATTCTCTCCACATGACCTCTGCAGGGATTATAACACCAATTGTATGCAATGACTGACGCATGCAGTGCCGGATCCTGCCTCATCGGTTCTGCACCGTGGCATCGCCATCGCCGCGGCGGCGCCGGAGCTCCGGCGCTCCGTGTCAGATGCACGGGGAGCCGTTATTGAGTATTGATGGTTTGGCAAGAAGGCGATAGAACGGAGCACTTCTCCGTCTCCTCCTGAGCTCGCACTGCGAACAAAAGCTCCGCCGTTGTTACAAATTAGAATCTTGACACGACTTGATTACTCTCGCTGCCCGTGAAGACAGCCTCGTGCTTGAGGATCCCAACGGCTATATTTCTTCCTCTGCGCGCAGTCTCACCTGCTAATGAGGAGGATGGTGAACACAGTCCCTCCAGATACAGCGAGGGCCATGACTGCTGAAGGAGTGAAGACGCCAGCTGGAGTTTATCTGAAATAAGAGCACACAAAGGACAGTAATATGTAACTTCAAGTGCTGACAGCAGATGCAGAAAATATGGACTTAATTTCCTTCAACGAGGAAATTGTCCGACGCATCGCGGCAGTGAAGCAAAGCTTATATTGTACAGCTGAACCAGTGACTTCTGGATTTCCCCTTTCAGGCTGGAAGGCACTACAGCTGGTCTGTGACCCCGTTTCTATTTTTAGTCTTTACAGTTCTACAAATATTTTCCTTTCACAAAGATGACTTTTATCTCCCAGGTGATGGTGGCCTCTCTTGTTATCTTTCCCAGTTTCTCTGAAATTTAGGATGGTGCATTTTCTAAATCAGGCGGCAGAGCGAAACGGCGCCGACATGCCTCGGGGACATTCTCTCAACGGTATAACGACCCCTCATTAATGATTTCACCCCAACTCTGAGCCCCGCACTGAGCTCGGGACTTGGACGAAAAGTAAAGCAGCTTCCTTCTGAGCGAGTCCTCTCTTGTTTCTTATATCCCCCCGCGTTCCCACTCGCTCTGCCTCTCTTAAGATGAAAGCAGGCAGAAAACCTTCGGAGACCAGGACGACTTAACCGCTCGAGACCCGACAGCCACGGACGGAAAGCTGGGGGCTAAGGAAATATTTCATGTGAAGTTGAAAGCAAAGTTCTGTGGCACTGCTGTTAAAATTGCCTTTCAGTGTGGTGAAGCCTTTAAATATGGCAGGACCTGTTGGTTACATGTTTGGATTTGGTTACATAACATACAGATCCATTACAGTTTGTGAGAAAAACAGATGAAAAACCAAGGAGCAATTAAGTATTATTGGAACACACAAAATTAGAATCAAAAAGTTTCATTTAAAAATTGATGAAAATAATTCAAAATTGCAGTAAAAACAAAAGGAATTAAACTATGAGTGTAACAGGTGTGACTGTCAAGGGCCACAATTCAAGACCTACAATAAAAAAAAAATATATGTCAACTGCTGTGGTCCAGTGGACCGGATTCAACTGATTTGAGATGTACTGCCCGACTGTTCACGGTAACCGCCATTCCCCAAAAGACTACCAACCAAAAAAAAAAGGGTTGAATGATGAAATTCAATGACGAAGCAAATTTTTATTCTTTAGGATGATGAAGCTTTGCCGCCAATCCAAAAACCCGTCCACACAAATAAACACAAATAGCAGAAGAGGTTTGATATAAGTTAAACACAATGTAAACGGTCTGGAATTCATTACAATCTCCCGCACACACTCACATTCATGGAAACAGTTACCATGTAAAGAACCAGTTTACCACTGGAAGCAACTTGGAGTTCAATGCCTTGAACATGGATACTCTGACCCAGGACTGCCGGGGCTTCACCGGCCGGGGCTGAAATGATGATGATGATGTTCCCAGACACTGAGGCTGCAGTGCTAACCAGACCCATAGAACTCTGAATGACCTCTTGGCTCATCGTTTGTGTATGTGCGCCTCTCAGGTGGATTTTTTTGTCCCAAACCACCCGGACAAAGACATTTTTCTTTGTGGGGGTGTCTGCCACATGGCTCCTGTTGTTGGTTCCTGCTTGTGATTCATATTGTCTAATTTCCATAGTTGTGATGGGTATTTTATGGACATCCCACGAGTTCTTAAAATATGTGATGCTGACTTTAAGAATAAAGCAGAATATTCTACTTCTGAGGAAGATGATTTGTGATTCCGTTTTCTTTTGTGCATTGAGGATTTTCTACAGACGCGGTATTGAAATTTGCAGCAGCATAAAAGTTCACAGTTTGGCTGCAGAAAAACTTGTTGCTGCCAACTTGACCACACGAGTTTTCAGCCATTCCTGACAGATGTCATGTTTTACAGCACATGTGCCTCCACGTTAACTTTAATTGTATCGCCTGTGTGTACCAAAAATTAGCCAAGCTTAATTCCCAAACTTTAAACTACAATGAAAAATCAGCAATTAAAACCAAACAATTTTTACAATTTGCTTGGTGGTTTGGCGGGTCGGATTTGACCCAAGGACCTTATGTTTGACACCACATGTTCGAAGATATCTTCAACACTCAATGTGCAGCAGTTACTGAATACCTCTGTGTTGTTTGTGTGACTAAAGTGTGATTTGTTGGAGAATCTTGTCTGCGAATGGACCGCAGTAATGACTACAGGAAAAAAATCTTTATTTATCTGCTTTATTGGAATTTTTAAATGTTTTTCAAAATCTAATTTTCTTTTGAGTTCTGGTTATGAAAAAAAATTACACATGCCAAATCTTATCAGCAACAACAGGACGGGATTAATCTGCTCAGATCGATCAAACATGATTAGAGAGATGGCTCATGATTGAAAAAGTTTTGAATCAGTCAATGTGTGAAGAGCTGAAGCTCATCTAAATTAACAGCTTACAGGATGAGAATAATTCATCCTTGCTGAAAACACATGAGCCCTTCGCTTGTGGTGGAGCGCTCCTTCTTCATGCTCCACCCAATCAGTATGAAGCGGAGTGAAAATCAAATGTAATTAGTGAACACTACAGTTAAGAGGGGATTTGCATCATTTCATAAGTGAAATAAACAAATTTTATTAGAAAAACATTTGCCTGGGGATTGTGCGGGTGTAAGTCTGCCAGCTCACCAGGCTTAAGTTGACCCCCTGCCAGGCTGAAGCATCTGGGAAACTTTTGATATTTCTAATCAGAATCCAACTCGTATTTAGAAAAACTTGAAAAAAAAAACTCGGATGGGAACAACAGGAGTTGTTCAAAACGGAATGGAGGCTATATGTATAACATTTTTGCCTAAAACGCCGGTATCGCAGGCGTTGTGAAGGTACAGATCCCATCATCAAGTGTTCAGTGTTTGAGGGGATATACGACCAGAGACCAGTGGTGTAGTTCAGTGTATAAACACTCATTTTTCAGTCAGCGTTGTGTAACACAACACTGCCAAATCTCCATGATGCACCACTCAGCAGTATCTATGAGTCAGAGTGAAGATTTTTTTTCCCTACAATGATGAAGGCAGGTCCCCCTCATCCGCCTCTAAATGGCCAGTAGTCACCGACCGCTCAGTTCATGTTCATGTTTATAGTCAGCATGAGGGCTGACGAGCCAATCAGAGTCAGCACGCAGTCCAGTCCTGGTCAAGTTGGTGTTTCTTACCCGTCTTCAGTTTCTACACTTCCTGATTTATTTAGAATCTCACATGTGTCCTGTCTTTACTTGTCTTCCTGTCTGCCTTTCCTCAGTGTGTGTGTGTGTGTGTGTGTGTGTGTGTGTGTGTGTGTGTGTGTGTGTGTGTGTGTGTGTGTGTTTGTCTGACTCCCTTACCTCAAGTTCTTGTGGCTAGAACATCTTTGTACCTTCACATATAGACTTAAACATTCTTTGCGTTTTCTTATGCCCCATTTCAGGCCAGCTGACAGCTTTGCCTGGGCCCAGGACAACACGTCTGCGGTGCAGTGCGGCGCGGAGCAGCGCAGCGCCTGCATGCAGTGTCAGACCAGGGGGTGTGGAGGTAGCCTCGTAAACCAGACCCGCCCACTCCTCATCCACGTTTGGATTTGGAGTTGGGCTTAGTCGTCATCAAAATGCGTTTGCTTCTCTAAGGATTAGCATTAGCTCATTAGCTCTAGCATCCTTACACGCAAAGACACGTGAAAACGTCTTTTCCTGTAAGAAACTCACCAAGTGCAGACTCTTGCTCTTGCTTGGTGTAATACTTGGTATTTTGGCTATAACTTTACTCATTGCAGCTTTCAGACGATGGTTAAAGTTAAAGTCCGTAATCTCCGCTACAAGCAGTGATGGCGTCACTTCCGGTTCAGCCACCGGAATTCGCCAAAAAAATTCGAAAAAAAAGCGGCAATGCTGATTGGCTCGGCCGTTTCACGACCGAGTGAAATCCCCTTCTATAGGCTCCTACCCAGACTGAGCTCAACTCCAAAATTCAAACGCGGATGAGGAGTGGGCGGGGCTAGTTTACGAGGCAAGTGTGGAGGCGCGGGGCGGTGCAGCGCGGTGCCTACATGCTGCGTGGGGAGCCGTGAGTGGCGTGCTGGATTGGCCCCCCCACCTTTAATTCTGAGCCCCCCAAAATCCTGGGCCCAGGACAACAGACCCATTCATCCCCCCCTGTCGGCGGCCCTGCCCCATTTATCCAGCAGTGTTTCAAGTGAAAACACTCCTTTTCTGCGTTTTTGTTTCAGCAAAGATTCAAAGTAACACAGCAAGGTTCTGAGAACGGCGTCTGTTCACACAGCAAGGGCAGAAACACTGAGAAAGACGTAGTTGGCATGCTTGGCCATGAAATCACACACAGAGACAAATAATGCACTATACAACTAAATGAAAAATTATACTGAAATAATGTTACAATGAGCAAATAATATAGATGGATGGAGTTTTGTACATGGCAGTGTTTTTGAAAAATTAGAAGCAGTTGCAAAAATGGGCTGTTTTAAAACAAGGCATAAAATGAGAGAATCACCACTTCTCCAGGGATTTAGACGCCCCTGCACCACTGCCAGGGACACACCACCGTCTTTTCCTCTACAATCTTCCATTTGCTCGTAAAACTCAAAAACTTACCACTGCACTGATGTGTAAAAGAAATCATGAAAGAAACAGAAATCACAGATGTGCTACAGCCTAAAGCTTTCAAAAGCAAGGTACAGGTGTTAATAAAATGTTCCAAAAAAAAATAGGAAAAAGAAAAGAGCATTGCAAACATGGCTGTCTTCTCATCTCCGTGTGCTGCTCAGCGATGCATTAAAAAGGACTGAATCACGCCCACTCACCTGGAAGCAGTTCAGTCAGTACATTACAGCAGTTTACAGTAACCTGGGGAGCTGTTCTTGGGATCAGGGATACCCCTATAAAACCTGTCTGGCTGAGTCTGGCACTGAATGTTTGACTCATTCTCACGCGAGAAGACCACACAGCGTAAAGCTTCATACATGCCCGTGTCAATGGCAGACTATTGGGAATCCCAGGCAATGGACAATGAAACTATAATGAGATGTGGCTCCGCTGAACTGCTTTCTGGATTGGAACAGACTCTCAAGCAGAAGACACGCCATTTATGTGCTAACCAACATCACCAAGCAATTAATCACACGCGTTTTGATTCATTATCTTCAAAGATGCGTGCTCATTCCCAGCCTTGATGGAAGTCCTTGTCTCTGTAGAGTGAGGGCGATGTAAGTCATTTGCGACTTCCATTACAAAGTGTATTTGACATTCGGCTTGTGTCGCTGTCTCTTTGTGCCCCAGTTGTCTTATGATTGGCTCTGATGGGTCAGACAGCAAATGAGAAAACTAGAAAATAATTTATTTCTTTGTTTGTTTTCACACCAGGTGTAATTGGATTCATCTGTCACTGTCTGGGGATAACTTTCTGATCTTTTGGCAGATGTAAAAAAAAAAAAAAAAAAAAAAAAAAAAAATACACAAAGTTTACAGACAAGGCTTTGTATCCCAGAAATCACATATCCAGATGTAACACTGTGCACACGCAGCTCTCTTGCTGTTCCCTCCCGCTGTGTTACCCCTAATCTTCAAAGTACCAAATGTTTTCCTTGTTGGTATTTGAGGACATGAGACCATGGCTTTTTCAGTGCCCCCGGTTAGGGAAGTCCCAACTTTAAAGCTCACTTATCTCCGCAGTTCAGTTCATGTTTTTTTTTTTTTTTTTTTTTGACAAAAACCGCCCTGGCATGTGCCAAAGCTGAGTGACCATCCCGATAAAGGACACGCTCGCACGGGAGGACAGGTAGCAGTGAGCCACGGCGATGCTTGTCTTTCAGCCGCGATTCCGACCGCTGGCAATTTGATTCTAAGCCGACTTGAAAAGGGCAGCAGCAAATATAAAAAAGATATGTCAAGCAGAACTGAGTCACTTCATCTAATTCTCCGGCTTTTCTCTCCTTTGTAGCTCTTCAAGGTACTTATTCCAGGCTCACTGGATGAGTCACGTCAATGGCACGTCAAGCTCGTCCATATCCACGTCTCCCCCTTTCCCTCGTCATTCTCATTCACTTGGTTATTGTGGTGACTGATTTGTGGGCTCGGATTTTATTTTTCAAGAGCATCAAAACCTTTAAATGTACAATGAATTAGTTTAGCATCATTAACATCATCCAAATACTGACAGAAGAAAAACTCTAGAAAGTAGGGAAATTTCTCACCAGCAGAAGAAGCTTTGTGAGGTAGCTTATGCAAACTAAACAGGTTGGCATGTACGTTAATCTGGATAAAAGTCTGATATGTGGCTGAAATCTTGAAGTCAGTGCATTAACATAACACTGAGGGCTTTATTTGCTCAGACGTTAAAATGTACAAAAAGTTGTACTGTTCTGTGTTTTTCAGGTGATCGGGGAAGAACAATACCATCATGCTACAACACGTGCAAGCAGGAGTATTCAAAAGAGGGTTTGTGTGCATTTTTGTTTGTTTGGGCACATAATTTAATGTGATTTTATTGAGTTGGTGATGTTGGAGGATAATGTTATCAAACATGTCACACACACACATCGTAGCATTACAGCAAATGTATGATAGATGCTCTAAGTCAAGGCTTTGGGAAAGACACAGAATAGATTCAGAAAAGATTGCTAGATCCAGAAGAGTAAATTAAAGAAAACATTTCATAATGTCCCAACAAATCGAAGCCTCGTGACAAACTCACATTGCAAATTGGAAAATAAGCATGCACCATTAATAATAATGCATGAGCTAGTTCTTTTTGCATAATTTGGGAAACACATCTAATAGTCCATGTTCATGACTGCAAATGTTTGGATTGTGCATCTTCATAAAGGTCAGCTCCTTTTCTGGATTCCTCTTAGGAGCAGAATGCTGCCACAGTGTCAGGCTCGTGGAGCTGCTGAGGATCACAGGCCTGCAAACTTCAAATGCCAAGTAACCTCAAGGCCGCAACTTCCTCCAATATTGCAAATAAAATTAAGCTTGTATCCATGTTTCCACATAAATCTCCAGTGGATCAAGGCCAAGGTCTTTGTCTGGGACTAACTACCCCAGTGATTGGCTACAGAGCCAAGTGTACATGGCGTTTCACGTGGAAACATCATTTTTGCATTTTCGTTTCAGAAAACAGATTTGATGCAGATTTCATAATTATATGGTAACTTTTTGAAAACGATACCCTTCAGAAATGCTGAAAATAACGTGGTTTCAAAGATTCAAAAAAAGCTGCATTTTCAGTTGCTCCGAGCGCAGGTTTCACGGCAAACAGACAAACAGAAATGAACTGAAAGTTTTCTGTTTTTACTTAGAAACATCATCTTGTAAACGAGGCCTATGAGTGATGAATGAAGCTTTCAGTTTTACACTCATATAAAAACAGATAAGAAAAAAACTTATAAAGCCTTTATAGCCTGAAGTGTCTTTTAGACAAAGCTACAGCACTTCTGGCTGATTTTCCTGTTCTTTAAGCCGGGTTATGAATCCAGAGGGGATAAAGCTGTCTTGAAGATGAATGGATGGATTTTACAGATACATCAAACATGTTGGAGGACTCTGGATAAGCATTCATTTCTGACTTGCGATTATGAAAAATGAGTAAGAGAGAAGATGAGACCTGAGACGGGATGTGTGAAGAGCTTACAGGTGTGAGATTAGAGTTCACCCACTTTACACAGATGTTGAATCAGCAGTGTTGCACAACAGTGGGAGCATTATTGTTCCCGAGTTTCTGGAAAGGTTCACACAAACAAAACAAAACAAAACCAACATCAGAAGCTGAAGGAGTCCATCAGGAAAAAGTTGAGGTGTGCGTCATCCATTAAATGCGTCACAGCCTATATTACATTCCGGGAAGCCACAGTCTCGCAGGAAATCTATGAAACTTGAATTCTTGCATAAAGCTCATCGATTGTGCCAATTTGAAAGAAATGGTATCACAGCGTCTCCAATATGCAGAGTTAATTAAATCTAAAGAAGTGGCTGAAATACAAATCTACAAAGAAACACAAAACCACCTTGAATGAGTTTCAGAGCTGCAAAAAAATCATTTGTTCTGCTCGTTTGCTCCAGTAGTTGCTGTGCACCGCTCTCAACTGCTGAATTTCAGAATATTCTTGAATATGTAAATTGTGAGTGACCTACCAGACACCTCCAATCCTTAAGTTGGCGGTTTGATCCCCCGTCCAGCCCTCTCCATATTTCAAAGTGTCTTGTGGTGATTATTTGTGAAATGTGCCACATAAGTTCAATTACACTGCATTTCAAAACCTGCCCGCAGAAAAATAAATCCGTCTGGTCTTTTTTTGAATGCTACTGTATAATTTTTGTGCACCCTATCCAGAGAATAAATTTGGCATGTGCAGATCGCTGAATAGAAAACAGGCAGTGATTTCCGATGCAGCCATTTAACATGTCAAAAAGCTGGAGTGGCGCAAGTGCTGCTGTTCACATAAATAATAGCTATATTCCATTACCGCGGCGCTTCCAAAGACCTGAAGCTCGGCATGCTTGAGAGCTCCAGCACACCTGAATCAAACGAGTGGCTCATCGTAAAGCGCTGGCGGAGCCTCGGAGCATGCCGCTCATTTGAATCAGGTGTGCAGGAGCAGGAGAGACATCTGAAACATGCAGGGCAGGAGTCCCCCAGGACGCAGGGTTTGGGAAACACTGCAACAAGGTAGAGATGCTGTGTATGCTGGCGCACTGGCATGGAAAACCGGGACACCATTCATGTTCTGAGACACACCTGTGCTTCTCTGCTGTGACAATTCAAATATTTTGCCTTTGAAAAGGACCTACTTCCACAGCAGGTGATCACATCGTCGTCTTTTCCAGTTGTCTGTCACTTCTTGCGTGACATACTTATGGCCAATTATTCGGAGGACCAAAAACAGGAAAAGACAGCAGATTCACTTCATTTTAACGAGGCATCCTTGCTGAGTGAGATCAACTAGGATCTTTCACAGTGGTTGTTGTGATTTTTGGTGCAAAATGCTAAAGATGCTTGGAGCTAGTGAAAAGATGGAAATGCAACTTTTCTCAAACTCTGCTACTGCACATATTTTTCTAGATGGACAAAACAACAATGCTTGCCTCCCAATCCATGTTATCCTCATTAATAGTCATCCACAATGGTGATCACACTTCATTTTATGTCCATACAAATGTCTGTTTAACTTTGCGTATTGTTGTCTTTCAGCATGTGTGTGTGTGTGTGTGTGTGTGTGTGGTTTCATTATAAAAAAAAAAAAAAACAACCAACAGCACCCACTAGTGGACCAACATAAAAACTTTCTGCTGTTCCCATGTAAATGAGCATCATTTTCAAAATGTTGCCATGTAAACGCGCAGCCTTTCTGAAATTAAAATCCAAAGACATTTTCATTTGAAACGCTGTGTAAATTCTGTCTTAGAGATCTCAGAAACTTCCATTCAAGTTCAAAATTGCAACAAATATTGAACTTTTATTCATTTGATTCAGGTGTATCTCAGCAGGGAAGCTTCAGAAAGTCGGGGTTTCCACAAATGTCTTGACATGCCAACAAAATCCTTTTCATTTACTGATAGCAACACCAGAACTCTGCTCTTGTTGAATACCAGCCGCATCCCAGACTCCAGCACAGAGGTGGCCACCCCCACTCCTGGAGAGCACCTGTCCCACATGTTTTAGCTTTCTCTCTCTGCTTCAACACACATGAATCTAATGATTCTGTCTTAACCGAGCACCGAACAGAGCCCAGTAATGAGCCTGTCAACGCAGAAAGGTGTGCTGGAGCAGGGAGAGAACTAAAACGTGCAGGACAGGAGCTCCCAGGAATAGGGTTAGGCACCCCTTATCTGCATAAATCACTGCAATCAGGAATCATTTCTTTGAAGATCAATTTCATTGATCTCAATTATAAAAGTCTCAGGACCTGTGATGGTCTAAAACCCTATTTATTAGGATACTTATTTGAAAGGTGATCAATGACGAGGTTGATTTGATTTGTGGAGTTGTTCCCAGATGGAACACCCCCACAGAACCAGCAGCTGTTTTCCTGAACGTGACATGCTGTGCTTGGTCAGTGGGGATTTCGTTGAACCCTACAGCATTTACCGAGAGTCACGGACCAAACCACCATGAAGCAACATTCACATGGGCTTTCCAAAATGCTTTGGCTGGAAGCGGTTTGGCCACAGGGCCAGCTGCCGGCTGGATAGTAACCACGAACTGGACAACCCAGCCAGCTTTCTGATATAAAAGAAACTCTTTATTTCAATCAGAAAAGCATTTTTATTCAAGATCCAGAAAGACCGAAGAGAACTGAGCTTCAGGCTAAAACCTTAAAAAGTTACTACTGGGGAGCTGTTTGCAGCTCACAACCTTTCCTCCATCATGGTTGGAAATATATTCATCAGGTGGTCGACTTTTGAGATTAATGCCTTTTGTAGCTGTAATTTCAAAAACGTTGAGTTGAAGTTATCACTGCAAACTAATCTCGTTCATCAGCTTGGCTCATGAAACAAGATTTCCTCCTCAAGGGTGATGCTTGTTTTTCTGGTTTGTCAGACACTCATCAGACTCTCTGATATGCTGTCAGACAGACAATTTGTCACACAGCAGCGGCTGATCCATGGAGAAAAAACTGAGACACAAAGGTGAATACAGTGATAATAATTGGGAAAAAAAAAGTGCTAATAAGAAATTGACGATTCAGCCTTTACTTTCCTTCAAAATCTCACTTTTTTTTTTTCCACAGACATTATGTTTCAACAGACAGACCAGCCAAAGTGTGTAAGGGTGCTTAAGTTAATCTGGTATGTATAAAACAGCTGGGTTTTTCCTGATGATTTTTGAAACATAAGTCTCATTGCATTTCAGCCAGCCACTCCGACTTCAGTCCATCTAGCTCCATATTTTATTTTTTTTGAAGAAAAAAACTGAAAAAAAAAAAAAAAAAATTCTTTCGAGATTCCACAAGTACATTGAATCAAAAATAGCACTGAAAGAATTTCTAATGTGAGTCTGATGGAACAGAGTAATGCAGCGTTTCGCTGCGCGGTAGAATGGTTTTCATCTCTGCTATCAAAGTATCTTAGTGATGCTGTCATTGTAGAGTCTTTAGGGTTCTCGCCACAGTCCAACCGGCATCTCTCATTATATAAAAGACACTGGGAGGCTCAGCCCACCTCCTGACAGACGCTCTCTCGGCCTCATCTTTGCCTCTGTTGCGCTCTCAGATGCAACAAGGCGGCTTCTCGGAGCAACATTCGGGGCTCTGCGGACTTCATCCAGGCAGAGGCCTCCCTTTCCCCGTTTCATCTGTGGATTTTAGAGGCTTCGATTCACGCTCTGACTGACTTCCACTCCCCAGCACGTCAGACGGGTCTCCAGCGTCCGTCACTCGGCGCTATTATTAGGCTGAGCTGGCAACATTGCTGCTTTAACGTACACTATGGGGAGGAAAAATGCAGGCTTGCAAATACAGGAGTGATGATGACAGGGGAGTGGATGATGATGATGAAGAGGGATCAGGGAAGGGAGGATGATTAAAAATGGAGGTTTAAGATTAGTCTGAACATGTCGATTTTAGGGAAATTTGATCAAACGGCAGGTTCAAGAAGACGCTATGTAATCATTGAAGGTGACAATATAAATCAGTTAAAGTGACAATAAAGTCAATGTGACCTAGTTTGGATGAGCTTAGTTACTGAAATTGCATTTCCACAAAAAGACTAATAAGAGAAGATGGGACATCCAGTCCGATAGGAAGATGCTGAGACTCTGGCCTATTTTCTATTGAAAACATTGTTTCTGGAGTCTGTTTACAGAATGAAAGTGCAACTTTATGAAAAGGACTCCCAAGGTGGAACTTTCTGAGAAGACTGCAATTCCATCTCCATGAAAATGGGGAAAAACTATTTTTCTGGTGTGTCGAATTGTAAAAATATATAAAACACAATACGTTTCTGGAGCTACCATATTTACAATCTTTTCCAACTCAATCTATTGGTTCTTACACTTTATATTTTACATCCTGCCTTCTTATATTGTTTCCTTCATCATGACTACCTCAGCTCCAGCCTCCATGAATGTTCCCTTCTGCTTTTGGTATGTTCGATTGAGCCGTGCGACCCCATGTCGACAGAGCGAAACAGTAGGAGTCATTTAAGTGGCTTGAAAGCTATTTAAAGCTGTTGACTGGACCTGGTCTTTGCCCATAATATAATCGTCTCCCCTGCTGGGGCACACACAAATGACTATTGATGTTAAGTGTCTTTGAAAAACAGAAGCTAAAACAAAAAACAGAGGATGGTCACATCACAAAGCCACATAAAGACATGGAAATGCTGTAGAGGGCTTGCAAAACTTAAACCATAAAAGCTCATTAAATTTAACTCATCCATGCCTCCCAGAAATAAAGTTTTCAGCAAAAACAAAACCTAAATGTGTTTCCTTTTGTCTGACAGAACTGGCAGGGCTCTCTCTCTCTGCTGAGATTCACTTCTCTGCCAGCAACAAAATGAAATATGATGTATTATTTGGTGAAGCAGAGCACTCCGTTTGATGGAGCTGTTCAGTGCTTTGACGCCTGCGGTCCAGTATGTAGAATTTACTGCTTGGATGCTGGAAGACAGTGTACAGACACACCTGCAGGTAATCCTGAACGCCAGTGCTTTTGTGTGAATTTAAGATGCGTACTGGACATTTTACACGGTTAAAACTGCACTTGAAACACCTCTTATGAATGGAGACTCCTGCGCACACACACACACACACACACACGCGCTTTGACAATGCTGTCTTCAACACTTTCTTCACAATGCCAGGTACGATATGATGCACCAATATGAAAAGTTTGACTGATACAATAACCAATATTCATATTTACCGATATCGGTATATCTTAATATTAAAAAAAGCATTTCCCATCATCAGGTGGTACTTGATTATCATTTCCGTGACTGATTGAGTTCATCTTTGTGCCAACTTCTGTAAATTTCTTGTTCTTGTCGAGGGACCGCCGGTATATTGCGTGTCCATTCACCATTAGATATTCCTCTTATAGATCACTTTTATTATCATTAGAACAAAATGTCATCAGGATAACTGAGCAGACGGACTCATCTTCCTCGGACATATGGAGTAGTCCGACTCAACTTCTCCTCCAAGGTGCTCAAAATGACAAACTGCAGCCGTAGAAATTATTACATAAGAGGTAGCGGCAATAAATAAGAAGGCCCAGTACTGAGAACTATTACTACAGCTTTCACCCAGGAGACTAATCCAGTAATTTTACTGAACCCACGGATGGGGAGAAAGTGTGCTCTCGTGGGTGGTGTAATTATTGAAGACTTAATCAAGAGACACCACATAAAACATGACCGAGTCGGCACTAAAGAGCGGCTGCATGGATGAAACCATGGATCTACAGCTTCGCGAATAATCATATCAAAAGGATATGTCAAATAAGTGATATGAATTTTTTAAGAATGTAACCTACTTAATTTTAACCCCATGCTTTCTGAAATCCTGTCATGTAGTTTTTGCTGCCTAAGAAATAAAACCCAACCTGCGCAGAGACTTACTGCTTCACCTTTATGATTAAAGTGTGGATTGGCTTCTTGACATGTACATATGAAGTATAATCTGTATTTAAACATGGAGACCGGAGTGTTTCCACAGCCAGGCTGACGAGTCCAGTTCGTCTCTTGGGAAAATCAATGAGGGCAATTACAGGTGGTTGGAAATGTGATCAGGTGTCATGTCAAACTTGTGAGCATGATAAAGTACATCTGCTTAATTGAGCTACAACAAAATTTGAATGTGTAGATCATCTGTTGATCAGCCGTAACATTATAACCACTCACATCACAGTGGTGTATTGTTGTTTAACAGCCCAAACTGCACCAGATTTCTGAAGGATCGCTGAAGTGCGTGGCATCGAGATGTAAGAAACAGATCTCTAAAGTCCGAGAAGCTGTACAGAGCCTGGTCACTGGTTCACCGCTTCTCTTTCCTCTGACCGCTGCAGACAGGGAGGCTCCTAATGAATTCACTTTGAAGACAGAAGATTTCCATGCAACCTGGTAGAACAGGTGTCACGACTCTTGCACTTCAGCTAAAAGCAGTCCAAACTGTTGGGCTGATCAGTGTGTACAGGACATCAGGGGGGATAAGCAGCACAACTCTGATGGGTCAAGCCAGTTCAACCCGGTGAAGAAATTCAATCAATGGTGGCAAATTAAAATGGATCAAACCCTTTTGCATTCTGCTGAAACGTGCTTTGCGTCACGGTCCTGGAGCTTCTGGTCCCTGCAGACCACGCCCCTGCCCTGTGGTCGTGTTTCCATCAGACGTGATCCTTGAAAAGAAAAGCCTGAGGGAAACCAGTCGATCGGACGACACATCAAGGCGCCATGACAGGACATGGGGAGACAATACCAGGAGGATTTCTGCCATCAGATTGCATTAACGCTGACATATGACACACTGCCAGGCAAAAGCCCAGGAGACAAGAACCAGAAAGAGCCCCAGCAGCTGTCATGAAGCACCTGTACAGCAGCCCAACATGGGAAGTCTGGATTGTGATTTCAAACAAAAAAACAGTGAGATCCAGGAGTGTTGACCTGGCATGAGAGATGCTCTCTAAAACGACTGTGATGAATTACCAGCAGCTCATAGCAGTGACACAGGGCCGCGCTCTCTCAGCTCGCCAGACCACAGAAAACAGTCAATAAGAAGCAGGTACGAGGCGCAACCCGAGCCAACGGGGGAAAATAATCAATACAGGGAGAGAAAACTGAAAACAAAAACAATGGATTCACATGTCAAATATGCCCCGTACGCTCCAACTATTCAATCTGCTGTGCGCGGCTGCAGCTTTTTTAATCCTCGTGATCTCAGAGAGAAACAAAATACCGCTCCCAGTCCTGGAGTTGTGATGATAACGGACAGCCTTTCCATTATCTCCACCACAACTCTATTTATGTAAATCTCATTCCCTTTCTCGTGACGGCTGGCCTGCACTGAGAGAGCCGAATCTGAAAGGCAGCTGGCAGTTTAAACCCAAAGAGTGAGAGAGAGAGAAAAAAAAAGAGAAACTTCACCAATTAAGTATGTCTTACAATCTGTGCTTGTTCCGCTGATTACAGACATTATCATTGTGGTAAATATAGTTAGAGAAATTAGAAGGGGACTCATGAAATCTCACCATAAGGCTTCATGGAGCATTAGCGTAATTTTAATTACAGATTTTATCGCTGGTGGTATCATAGCATTGCTGGGAGCATTTGTCAGTCGACTTGACAGCTTAACTGTGTTTTTTTTTTTTTCTTTTATCTGATGTGGGGCTGCTGGGATAGAGACAGGCTAAAATAGACATCACAGATTGATAAGAGCTTAAGAAAGGCTGGTTTGTGGTTGCCCAGAGGGCGATGAATCCTATGCATCCCAGTCTGAACCAATTCCTGTAAAAGGCATATAAAAATAATGATAGGTGTCAATAATACACCTGTTCCTGATCTCCTTTGACGTTTCTGAATTGAAGTGGGTATAGGTTGCTTCTTGAGCTCGATCACAATTGAAGTACTTGAATGTACAGCTTCTGAAAGAACACAACATGATTTTTTAAAAAGAATCAAACCAGAAGCTCGCCTTATAGGTTAACCTCCTAACCCCGTTCACTCCAATGAAGGGAGTGAGCCACGCACTGGTGCGCCAGCAGCTGGAATCAACTGAAAGCTGCAAAGAAAAAAAAAAAATTTGAGGAGGAAGACTCACTGCACGCGCGCTGAGACGCGCGCACGGTGCCGTTAAGTAACACCGACCGAGATAAGCTTGGAATTGACTTGCGCATCGCCACGACTTTTCTTATTCACCCCAATTAAAACAACAACAGCAAATAAAGACTCATGCATTTTGGTATTAAGGAGAAAAAAGAAACCCACAAGCTTCCAGGACATCAAAGTTTTGGATCCAGTGTGCGTGTGCGCGCTGCGCTGCGCTCCGCTCAAAGGTGCGCTGCTTGGAAAAAGCGCACGAGAAGGAAAAAAAAAAAAAAAAAAGGAAAAATCCTCTCCAACGGGCGCCTCCGTAATTTTCAGCTAAACCACACACAGAGAGACGGACAGAGTTAAAACCCCAACTTTTACCTGTCTCTGCCGATCGCCGCGTTCATGTCACGTATAGCGCGTCCTGGACATAAAGACTCCGGGATGCACTTCTTTTTTTCCACCCCCCACTTCAGATCTGCGTTGCTGTAGCCTCCGCTTCCATGCGGTGTTTTATTCCTCCTTTCTTTAAAGCCAGCACCTGCTGCTCCGTGCATACGTATGCCCGCACAAACAACTGGTAGTGCTCTCTCAGCGGATTCCCATTAACCGCTACGGGTTGGACGCGCCGCTGCGCAATGACGCACGCCATGGACTCGCAGCTGATTTGGAGTCTCCAAAGCTGCCCGAGATGAATTCCAGCGAGCCTGTCATCATCGTGCTGTCTGCTCTGCGTTACCCTTGCATTTCAGTGAGGAGAGGGGGAGGTGGATGATATTTCATGCCCCAACTAAAACACTCCTAAAAAAAAAAAAAAAAAAAAAAAAAAAAAGTCTCGCTCTGTCACATGAGACCAAAATGTGCTCCAAGAGATATTTCGTGGATATCTGTGGGAGAACTCCCTCAGCGACTCAGATCTCTGGAATCAAAGAGATCAGAGGAATGACGAGATCTGCTCTGACACAAGACACATGTACGACTGTATGTTATCTATTTCGGTGCTTTGATGAAATCAAGTGACAATAATCGCGTCAGTGCACGTTTAACGCTTGGCAGCAGCACTTAAGGCTGTTTTGATTTCTGATCAGCCATAGGTGAACATCCCAGGAGGAGCAGCAGCGCTACATTTCCTGATTGTTTGTTTTGAACTAGTATTCAGTGTCCCATGGAACAGTTTGAACCTTTGCGATCAACAACAGTGGAGCTGGGGGTTTGGGGGACCTTGTCCCGAGGTGCTGGTCTCTGATGGATGGAGCTTGACAAGTCATCCCAAGGGCCACACCTCCGCCCCTGGTGCGTGGGTGTAGCCAGGAACATTTCCATCCATAACACCCTGAGGGAGGTGAGGGCCGGCCAGCCAGTCAGGCAGCAGCTCATCTGATTTTTGCTCACATGTTGAACTCGGTAAGACCGCCGCAGCAGTTTGAGAGAGGACCATCATCCTCTGCTCCGCTGCTGGCACGCAGGCACTCAGGTGGAGCAGCGCAGCAAGCCTCGTCCATCCATGACTGTTTGATTCCAACTCCCGGGAGACACCCTTGTTTTTCACCCCAACCTTTGACCTCACTGTTAAAAACAGAGGACTTGCTTAGATAAGAGCGTCCGAGCGTGAAGAATGGAGCCTGCTGTACATTCGATGGGGTTTCAAAGACAGGGTTTGCATATTTATTTTTCAGCAAAGGAAAAATAAAATCGGATATTTCCAGAAAATTTTAGACATTGCAATGACAGTGATAATGTGAAAATTATTCGGCCACACATTGCATTGGAAAAAAAAAACTAAATTGAAATGTTTCACGATAACGGACAAATACACTAATTTCTAATATAATACCAGTAAAATATTTTTTAAAAAATCTCAGACATGATAAAAAAAAGTGAAAAAAAAAACGTGAATTAATGTGATATCCCAACTGTGAGAGGTCGACAGTTCAAGCAATTCTGGGAAAATATTTCTAAGCTTAACAGCAAACGATGTCCTTTGTGTGCGTAATATCTTTGAAACACCCTGAGAATGAACTATTCTCTGAAAGCAGAGATAAAGCCTGAAGCTAAACTGTGGACAGCTGTGATCATTAGGCCCTCAGGCCTGGCAATGCAATAAATATGAGTGGATGAAATGATTGCATGTTATAAATTACTACATGTGCTTATGAGCGCCTCCAAAAAAAAAAAAAAGCATAATTCATCATAGAATCCACAATTAGAACGCAACAGAGGGCCTTTATTTGCACACTGTATATGCAAGTTAAAAGTAAATTGGCAAAGCAACTTCATCTAGTGCATATATCCCCATAGTACACTTATTTACGGACATAAAAAGTTTAAGAGCGCTACGGGAACTGTGCTATGAATATGTAAAACTCCTAACTGGCTGATAGATGAAACAATAACCCACAAAAACCAACAGAAAGCAGCTGGAGCACCGACTGATCGAGTCACATGGTTCCACTCAGCAGTCATCATTTGGAAAAACCATTTCAGAAAAGTTTCATGTTTACATGGCAGCATATTGGAAATGATATTCGTTGACAAGAAAACAGCAGAAATGCTGGAAAATTAGGTTGTTAGCTTGCCAGGCCACGAGTGGGTGCTGTTGTTGGTTTTTGTAATTCGTATGGACAGACAGCAAAGCTGGATGGTTGATACAGATGATTCTCAACTGTGAAACTATCAAGTCCAGGAGAATGTGGACCGGAGCTCATGGCACTCTGGAGGAAAACATGAACAGTGGCTTTCTGCTCTTTCCTCTCGGTCCGTTCCTGGATTTCGTCATCGCAGCTTCCCTTGCTCATCAGGTTCATATTTTCTTGCCATCTAACGTCATCTGATTTGTTTGTTGCTCGCCACCTTATCTTTTTCTCTTTGCTATCCTCCAGCTGAAAGCCTCTATCTCTGATTCTCATCTGCAGAGAAGAGATTCTGTTTGCACCACATTAACTGAAATTGAATTGAACTGAAATTAATTTAATGCAGGGCTGTGCGTGTGCCTGGCCGTCTGTCTCGTTTGTGTTTGTCCCGTGACAGACTGGTGATCTGGCCTCGACGCAGCCTTGGTCGGCTCCAGTGGCCCTTGACCCTAATGCGTGTAAAGCCATCGAGAAGATGGATGCATGGATGAATTGAATTGAGTTCAACAGATTGACAGAAAAACACACACAGTATGTCGAGTGAAGAGGAGCCGGTGTGATTTCCCACAGCAACGTCGAAATCTTCTAAAAACAGTCACCAGTACAAAAACAACTCGAGAAAAAACAGCTAGCATAACCAACAGATGTGATTTTGAATTGAACTCTGAGAGATGTTGTCTTTCATTCAGCGCTATTGGATGTAATTATGATAATACAGAAACAACATCCTGTTTCCTATCATGATGACTTATCAGCTGCTTTTCGAGCCTCTTCATGAACACATCCGAAAAGTTACTGTCGTTGGGAGAACACCGTGCAACTGTTCAGTGTCCCTGAAGAAGTTCTCGATTTCACCATTGACATTATAATAAAAGCTGCTAAATCGCAGTGTGTCCAGTTTGTTTTGAAAACTTGTTGCCACCATCTGATTCCCTTTGTTTTTTGTAATCAGGCGAAATCTTCCCGTTTAAACATTTATTTTGTTGTTTTGTGTGACTCTGAATCAGATTAAGACTTTAAATCACGCGCATTATTTTCCAATTGTCACATGTAACTTGTGTCGAGACAACAGTTGCTTAATGCTTTTGACACAAGAAATATAAAAGAACTGTGTCAGTGGATGTGACATTTTAGCAACTGGAGCCACCATCGGCTCTTTTTTTGTCCATTTACACACACAATTGACAAAAAAATAAAAGTATAAGGTCAAGTTGGTGCGACTTGAAGGCTGACACGGTTTAAATCTGACCTTTAATTCTTCTCATCCAGCACCTTTGCAATGTGTCATCATGTCTGTCGCCGCTTTGTTTTTACAACAGGTCAAAAAACTGGGCCGAAGTGGATCTGCAACACTTTAACTCAGGCAAGGAAGAAAAGAACCTGTGGGTAAATCTGAGGGAAAGTTTTCACGGAGGCGATTTCCAGTGAAAACGTAAAACTCGCCTTGTGTTCGAGTTCTGTTCAAACGTACAGGAATAAATGGGACTGAAAGGCTGTGGAAATTGATTTTTTTTTTTTTTTTTTTTGTATTTTACTCACTTTGATGCTATCATTTACATCCAAATCAGAGCCATTCAGGATGCTGGTGACCAACCACAAATAAGTAAACACATTTCACAAACAAGTCCAAAAAAACCTGAACCACCAATATTTATAGAAATGACTTTACAGAAAAACAAGTCTAAAGTCTCTCTGGCTGTTTTTTTCACCGTTCTCCACATCCGGCATCAAGGAGAAGAAATGCTGCACTTGTCGTATTAAGGGGGATAAATCTCCGAGGTCTCCGTAAAGTGATTTTGGTGCCGTTCAGAAATCATCACCACCTGCCCCCGTGCCGCTGTCCTTGTGGTACGTTACACCTTTAGCACGTTATGAATATCATTGATTCCCTATCAGGGACCCACTCTGGAGTAATCCTTTATGTTTGTGAGGAGCAGGGAACGGGCGGGCTCCTGAAGGCCGTCCGGCACGCTGCCTTTCCCTCGCCGTGGTGATAAATCTCCCTCCTTGTATGTCTCCCCGTCACATTTGAATCCTGTCGGAGCGTTTCAACGAGTCCACCTGAGCCCTCATTCATCTGCTGCCGCTGCTTTCAGCAAAACCATTTGGCCCAGGGTTACAAAGCCAACTGCATGTTTAATGCATGATTTATATGTGCGGAGTCCCATCGCTGAGTCCGCGGCCATCAGGAAAAGGCCAGATTAATGTTCCACGCTCACACCCGAAGAATCCCAGCATTTGTCCGCTGATTTTGAGCTCTCAATGGGTCAAATCTGGACTGCATTATTCATCGTGGATGAAGTTACAAACTACTGTATACGTAGATCTGAGGAAGATATTCATGCTTTTTCCCTCAGTGGCAGCAGAGCGAGGCTCTGACTGCCAGAAAGGCTGAGCTGCCACTCAAACATGGCAGAGACTCTGGTTCGTCTCGTCCCTGCGCTTCAAGATTTGAGCACAGTGCCAGCAGGTATTGTCAGGCTTCTGTTGCTGGGAAATTAGCATGGTCATGCATTATGCAGGGCCCCAACAACTCCAAGTTTTATCCTTTAACAATTCATTTTGCTTTATAAAAAAAAAAAAGAAAAGAAAAAGAAATACAGGGTTTTAATCAGCTGCAAGGTGACCCTGCTGTATTCAGCTAGGAGATGGACTTCAGTGGGGGAAAAAAAAAAAAAAACTCACTTATTCATAATGCACTGGAAGATCATAGGATTGCACTTTATGGAACGATTTACATGTGATCAACCACGGAATTGGTTATCTGACGGTTAAAAAAAAAAAAATGTTTTTCTATATTGTGAGAGAGGGGACATCCACCACAAGGATTCGCATTTATTCAGGTTGGATTTTCTTGGTGAGGGTTGATTCCCAGAGCAGCTGCTGCATCGCGACTGACTTATGGAGCGTCACATTAATGACGTGAGATATTAATGAATTCCTTTGTCATCCGATCTCGGGTAAAACAAGCACCAGTATAGCTGAGAGCGATCGAATCGAGGCTTTGCATGGAATGAGAATTAGAAATCCACAAAAGCTCCTGTGTATCGAAACGACATGACTGATTTCCTATTAATGGACATCATTGTACACAGTGCTGTTCTCATTGCTGATAAATTTCCAAGCATGACTACATTGCTAATCAACTGCTGTCAAGCTCTGCCACACACTGCAGGTTGGGGTTCAAATCCCATTAATGTAGGGTGGATTAAATCACAGGTTTGGTGAAAAGAAATCGATACTCTAATGATTTATGTGGTTTTGCGCTGCCGTGTCAGAAAAGTTCCATGTTTACACACCAACAAGTGCAGTAGCAGCATTTATGAAAAGCTGTGTTTTCAATTGTTTCTATGGAGACGGAGTTGGAAACATTTACGAAAAGTTGTCCGAGCACCGCCCTGCAAACGGATCCCCAAAATATAATTAAAGGGCCAAAGACACAACTCCAGCGCCAGAAGTCTCAGTGCTCTCAAATCAATTTGCACATCACCACATTACATTTTTTCCTCCATTGAGATTGAGGGGCTCAATAAAGATGATGAGTACTTGACATAAAAGCAAGCATGAGCAAGCAAGAGCTTGACCCTGTTTCACAGAGCAACGCGTAGGACCACCGATTCAGAGCCAAGACCAAACATATGCCATGGTTCTTTTTGTACTGTTATCTTTCATCTGGAATCACATTCATCATTGAGCTAACCAGAGCGGCCACAGTGTCACATCACATCAGGGAATGAACGCAGAAACTAAAAGGTTTTGATTCTCTGCCGGGGTATTGTGTTTATTTACAGCAGCAGCGAGATGGATGATTCAGAATTACTGTGGCTAATTTTGTTGCTAAATTTGTTGGGGGGGAGGGGGCTGAGGGTGTCTGACGTAGTGGAAGGTGACAGGGGGGTGATAACATCACGAAGAGGGTAATTATCAACCTTAAAAAACAGAAGAAGAAGCATGAAATACAAGTGTTGGAGGGGAAAATGCATCAGTGGAGTGTTCTGAAAAGGGGCTATTAAAAAACAAAAACACACACAAGCTGTCCCATTCAATGAAAATGGAAAAAACGATCATAAAATTTAACCATGGAGAAAATTCAGAAAATAGTCATCAATTCATTCTTCTCTCCTTTTTAACAATGATTTTCTGCAGTGTTTGAAAATTGAAAAGTTTTTTTAACAGAGGAAGACTATTTTAAATGCAAGTCTGTATCTGGAGAGTTGTGCATGTGTATATTTTTGTTGTGCTCATGGTTTTGAGGTTTGTATGTGTGTAATGCATCATGTTCTTAAAAGCTTGGATTTGTATTTATGCAGGTTTAGATGACACATCAACATCATTGTGATGTGACTGAATGTCTCAGTGTGTAATCTGAATGGTGGATGTGTCATAAGAGGATCTGTTTATTTTGTATCAGTCTGAAACTACGGATTTCCTTTGCTTATTGCTCCATGATTTCAGACATAACATCACAGGAACCGGGTGGACCTGGATTCGTCCTCTGTTTAGACCGGAGGGTGAGGAAACCCTGGAGTTATGGAAAATTCTTTATCTGAAAATCAAGGTCAATTTGTGGCACAAGGCAATCACAAATCTCAGCTCTTACACACCCCAAGGTGTGAATGTGAGTGTGTGTGGTTGTCTCTCTCTTTGTCCAGGGTGTATCCTGTCCTCACACATAGATAGTTGGGATTGGCTCCAGTGAAGTGGAATGAAGTGGAAGCTGTATGGAAGAATGGATGGATGGATGAAGTGTCCACATTGGGTTTAATCAAATTCATGTACATATATTCCTCACCAAGAAATAATTTCTCAAGTTCTCCAAGTTGGAAACAAGGCAGTGCTGTGTCATTCTTCAATGAAATACATTTCAAAAAGTGATCAAACCCAGAACAAACAGAAATAAAAAAAACAGATTGGAGTGACCTCCCGTTGTTCTGATCCCTGCGTCAGCTGCTTGCTCCAATGTTAGTTTTGTCTCAACATTTCATTTCTTCATAGCTGTGAGGATTTAACCCTCGATGCCGCTGCTTGCTCATAAGTGCTGACAGTTGTGGCAACAAGCCAGCTTCAGCTTTATGCCAAGCACTAATATATAAGTGGTGTCTACGCCATATTAAAGATGGCGTGCCTTTACGCTGCCTGCACATGGAGATGAAGCTGCAAATGTCCGTTGTCAAGGACGAGCTTCAGTAAACTCCGATTGGGACACTTGATGTGGATGCTCAATCATCCAGCAAACGGAAAAGCCACTGAAAACATGTGCATCCTTGAGATTTGTGAGTAAATTTAACTAATTGGATGGTAATTACATGTAATTACCAAGTTATGGATGTACGGTAATAGACACTGCAACCAGGTGCATTGCTAATTTTTTCGTTTAATCAAAAATTTGCATTTACACGGCAGCGTTCTGAAAACCCCGCCTACTAAGAAAAGAGCATGAGCATTTTCAAAAAGTTGCATTTTCAGTGGCTCTGAGCTGTGTTTTTATGTAAACAGATACCCAAAATGCAATGAAGATTGGGTGTTTTCAGCTGAAAACGTCGTCCTGGTAATTGGGGCCTTTGTGACCATGAACGGAAAAAGTGAGTGGAGCTGCCATCATGGGAGCTCAGACTGCTCACGACCACAGTGAGTCTCCTGAAAACCAGGCTGGCAGTTTGCTGAATGCCCCTGCTGACAAACTCCAGCACTGACCCTGTCGGCGACTTAAATGGATGTTTGGAAATGTTTGGACAGTTTTATGAAAACGCCACACGTCATGATGCAAGCTGACGGATTTTGGATCTCTCGATAAAACGTCTCCCATTTTCTCTCTTCATCGGCGTTATGAAGCGACTCCTTGAAGAAACCTCGCGCTATCAAAGCGCCGTTATGTCTGGCTTCACGAGTGCTCCTGTGCACCCTCATTAGACAGATGCTGTTGCCAGAGGGGACTGTGGTATCTGGGGTAAACTGTTAGTGGCATCCTTGCTTTCCTTTCACAGGAACAGATGTCAGGGGGAGTGAGACTGCCTTGTCATTCCACCTGAGGTTTCTATCTTTTTATTTATTTATTTATTTATTTAGCCTCCCTTGTGGTCATATTACATTGTTTTTGTTTAGTGTGTTTCCTGACACCATTGTGGAGGACCGGAATAACACAGGAGAATGATGTGTCACAAAACCCCTCTGAAGGTTAATGAATAAATCAAAACATGCACGTCGCAATGTTGTGTTAGTAACAGACAAGTTCATTTTAATTACAGAGAAAAGAAATGGAAGACAGGTCATTCCAAGTGCATGAATTTCATCATCTATTGTTTCCTCAAGACTTGAAAAAAAAAAAAGTAAGATACATGTTCATCTGTTTCTCTCCCGTTTGATCTCAGCTGGATGTCAGTGAACATGACGTCTAACCTGCCACTGGGATAAAAGCAGCAACACGAAGGTGATTTATGTCATAGTTATCGGACAGATTCCACTTTGCTGCTGTCGATCACAATAGCATGATGCATGGAGTTCCACAGGGCTCCTTGTTAGGATCCATACTGCACTGTACAGGCTTACTGCCTTAACATTTATTGATGACAGATCATGATCAACAAGTGAGTGGATCTCCCTACACTCACCAATTATGGCACCGATGTGTTGAAACTGTTTCTCTACTAAACTAATACATGTCTGGAGTGTGCTGTGAATTAAATGTGTTTAATATTCTATTGATGTTAGGATCTTTCTCCTTAATAGAAGTGAATGAGGTGGCGGATGCAGCTGGTGCTTCGGTTTGAATGGAATTAAAATAAACTTTCTTAAATGATAGACTGATTTTGGATATTATTCTCAATCAATTATAGTAGTAGCAGGAGCAGAACCAGCCCTTCATCTGCAGAACAATTGTCGTTAAAGGATGTAACATCTGGTGGAGGGAAGACGATTGAGACCCAGAATACACAACATTTCAAGGTAAAACCCATCAAAAGTTTCACGTTTGCGCTGCAACATTCTGAAAACGACGTCCGTCGACGCAGCTGACTTGCTATTTGCAATTTCACTTGAAATCATTGCTGTGCAAACAGGCCCTACGCCGTGTGGAGTTTTCCCCGATGGTAATTACGATTTCTTGAGACTCTCGATATATTCCTGTGTATTATTCCTCCCAATTTCAACAAGCGCTCACAGGAAGCTCAGCAGTCCCTCCCAGCCGCAGTCAAAGCATCAGATGTTCACCGTTTGTGAAGCCGCCACTGGCTGATCCCTCCCCGTCATCGTCTGCCTCAACTGCCTCAGCAGCTCTAAACATATTCTGGTGTTGTTACTCAGCTTTTGGCCTCCACCACATTATTTCTCTCTCCCAAAGGACCACATGGGCAATGAGGTGATGACAATAGTAAATGAGTTTAACAAATTTTACAAAAACCAGTACTTTCCTTGCTCAATGCATGGAAAACTCATCGGGAGAATGAGGCAGAAAAAAAATTTACATCGTGATTTAACAAACAGTGTTTTTCCCCTTATTATTCATTTTATTTGCAAGAATAAGACAGTGAATCCTGCTTCCTGCAGCCTGTATATGTTTGTGCAGATTGTGGTATTTCTTGAAAAAGTGTTTTCTCTCTGTCAACAAGGCAAAGGTGATTGTGAGTCCTGGCGGGGAAGAGGAGGCTGCATTGTCAAGCGTTACGAGACCCTAATAATGTTCCGTATTTTCAGAGGGAACCAGGCTGGAATGCAGCTTTTCAAATATCAGTATCTATGGTGCTCATTATCGCAGAGAAACAACTTCAGCATTCGAGCGAGTGTGCGTGTGTGTGTCCTGAGACTTATGCACAACTACAAGCTTCTTTGACCAGGATTTATCCTTTGACTTCCTCACTAAGTTGTCTTTCTTTCTTCACTGATGTAATCTCCCTAAAATGAGCAGCTCATTGGCACAGGATGAACGTTCAATTCATGCATTTTTCACTTCTTGACTGCACTATTGCAATCAGCCACTATCAGGTTGTCCAAACAACTCTGCAATTAATTGAAAACGCTGCAGCCAGCATGCTGACAGGCGCTCGCAGCCCAGATCATACTTCTCCCATCGTGTTTTCTCCTCATAGACTTGTACAATTTAAGATTGTCCTCTTACAGTACTAAGCTCTTAACATCCAGGCTCCATCATACATTACAAAATCATTAAGTACCATATTGTCAGATCAGTTCTTTCTCAGAGAGCAGGCTTGTTAGAGTTTCTCAAAGTAAAGGCTTCTCTCTAGATCGGCGAGCACAGTCGAAGCCTGAAATGTCAAACACGTTTTAATTCAGCGCCGTTTTGTGGATGGACTGATGAAAATACTGCTATTATAACCTTTAAATGTTTTTTTTTTTTTTTTTTTGCTTACAGATTATGGCAAATCTATAATTTCATGAAACCGAACAATTACTACCAAACGTCACGACGATGTCATCACAAAGCTCAAAAAGTTTTCCTAAAGCTGCTTTATTATTCACGTTTTTTTCTGCAAACTCATGGCTTTCAGACTCATGCTAGTTCGATGGCAGGAAGTAGCTTTCATGTCAACATCACTGACTGAGCTCGGTCCTTTTTTTCTTTTGATGCCAAAACCTCAACAACAGTTGAGCCCGAGTCTGGGGAAGTGCGTCCCTTTCCTCATGTGGCTGTTGGATTTTACCTGATTGTTATGTAAACCAGCTGAACTTGATAGAATTGCGTTGAAAAAAAAAAAAAAAAAAATGACTCGTATGATTTGATGACTGCTGTCGCAGATAGAAGTGTGTCATGAGTAATTGGTTCCCACAGCACATTTTCCCCTTTGTCCCCCTTCATCTCCGACTCCTCTCTGTAAATATATTTCTCCCCGTTTGATCCCTTCGCTCATTCAACTTCCTCTGCCTTTGTTTCACTCACATTTGCTTTCATATCCAGGAAAAACCTGCAGAACGAAAATCCAGATATTCTCAGACTGTGTAAGCATCAAATGTAAGGATTTGCTGCTAATAACAGACACGCCTATGTAGGAAAGAGCAATAACAAACAGACAAAAATCCCTCTTCATACCTTTCAGTAGCTGCACTCTTTTTTTTTTTAATCTAATTTCCTGTCAGTAGAGCCTCGAGGGTACATCATCTGTCAGTCTGTCAATTTGATAGACTTCATTTTATCTTCAAACCGCAGCTGACACAAACATGAAATCCATCACGTCTGCAACGCTGCAGTTTGACAAAGTGAACGGTATTTAACCCCGCTAAACAGAAAGCAATAGGAAGAGAGGAAGAGATGAGACGACACGTTACACCTCCAGTGCAGCGATCCTCGAATGATGCTGCTGCTGCTGCTGGAATGTGGTTGGGTGAGTCATCCCAGTCCACTGGAGACCGTCCCACTCGGGGTACTCACACCTTCAGCCTGTTTCTGCTTCCAGTCACTGTTACAGAAGAGAGGCACTGCAGAATAAGTGGCCTGACAAGCAGCGCGAGCGTTAGGGACTCGTCCCTGCGGATAAGAGACGTGCCACAGCAGATGTAATCCCTGCTGATGCAATTCAACTTCAGGATTATGTTTTAGGGGTTTTTTTTTTTTCCTTCCGGTGTTCAAACTGACGGAGAATGTGTTGAAAATGGAAAGGTGTAATCTTAAGCTCACGTCATTTTAGTCTCTCATGTTCAGCTTTCCAAGCTTAACCGGACGTTCGCTCCACTGATAAAACATTAACAATACCTCAGCAGAATGTGACGTCAGGATTTCAGGTTTTTCTTTTTCCTGTGAACGGATTTCCGCGCACTGACACACAGGAGGATCAAGTGAATCAGCTGAGTAAGAAGAAAAAGAAGAAGCAAGAAATCCATTCTGTAATCTAAAAGTGTTTTTGTTGATCAGAGTGAAGGGTCTGGATGTTGTACGATGTTTGGCTTTGCTCTCCTGAGTCCAGAGAGGAGGTCTTAGAGGTATCGCCGGATGGAATCCGTGATGAAACACTGATTTATACTGTTTTATACTGATTTATCAGATAAATTTGAAGAATTCGAACATATTTCTTTAGTGCAGCAGACGCGACAGAATACAGAAGCAACAATGATGGGAACAGTTTGTTTTGACATTTCACTGTACTTTGCACCAGAATGTTTCTCTAATTGGCTTCACGTTGAGATTGTAGTCATTTTCAGTTCTAATTATATGGTTTTGTAAAACTATCGACCTTTACATCACATTTACTCTGCAAAATCTCCCAAAAATCTTTAAAGTTTGAATTTAAAGGTTGTTACTGACTGGTCTGGCCCACTTGAGGTAAAACTGGGCTGTATGTAGCCCCTGAATTAAAATGTGTTTGACTCCACAGATATGAATGCGAAGCAAATAAGTGTGTGATTAAAAAAACACAATAAATCAATGATAGGATTCATAGTGCTTCTTTCATTGAAGGGCCCCATTTTATAGTGAAAATGTTCGTTTTGTTTCCACTTGAAAATGTGTAAACAAGACCTAAGGCGTAATACTCAGAAGGATATCTTTTAGCATTAATTCCAAAATTCTCAGTTGAATTTTCACTATTATAACTGTTTAAAAAACATGACTGAGACTGTTTAACCTCACAGTTGGACTAAAATACAGGCGCCATTGTCAGAATAACAGACACCGTCTAACTTTACACCAGGAACATTCGTGAGATTCTCATGGCGACGCATAAAATTGTGGTTTTGACCAAAAAACATTGTTTCTTATTTCCCAGAATACTCAGAATGTGTTTATTTTCTCACCTCTATTTTAAGAGAAAGACCAGGATTTATTTTTTGATCATGGATATAAAGTTGAGAGCCAGATCTAGACTTGAAATTAGCATAAAGCATGAAAAGTGAAGGCAGGAAAACAACCTGCTGTAACCACTTCTTGGAAACCACATCCAACAAATCCTATCACACCGAGAGCCAAACGAGAAGTTCTGATGAGGAGCTGCTTTGTCTTTTTTTGTGTCAAATTGGACGGACAGGACATATTTTGTTATTTTCACAGGTATCAGTAGATGTTTTTTTCTTTTTTTAAACCTTGGAGAAAGCCAGAGGGAAAGTCTTCCTGTGCTTCTTGCTCTGTCAGTACTCCTAGCTCACAGTCAATTTGCATATTAACCAAAACTGCATTTTCCCTTAAATCCAGGGAGATTTTTAACTGCACTGTAAAACCATTTGGCTTTGTCACATATTGAATCACTTCAAAACCCAGAATCCACTGTATTCTGAACAGGTATTTTGTTAAATCCTGAATTTTTTGTTATTTTGTGCAACAGAATGGATGGAGGGAAGGCTTTGCGTTGTCAGTGTGACCCTGTACCCAGGTGTGAAAAGGGCCCCGAGCTTCCTCAAGAAACATAAAATCTCTCTTTATCACCCTTCGTTGGTTTTATGCTTTTCTTTGGCTTTTTTCCCCCCCCATGTTTGTTCTTCATTTTGGGCAGGATTGTGAGAGTTTTGTCTCTCTTTGTGGTCATTTGGGGTCCCCTAATGGTCGTTGGGAGTCTCTTTTGGATGGTGCTGAATTTTTTGTGGTGATTTAGAATGTCTGAACACTTCCTTGGAGGCTTACGTTTGAGCCTTTTTATGGAGATCTCTCTCTGATATTCTAAATCTCAGTTTTGTGGCCGTCTCACACAACCTTACAGTTGATTTGTGCCTCTATAAAGTTATCTTGCATCTTTGTTTTCCATTTTTTTTATTCTGGTCACTTGAGTCAAAAGTTAATCTGCGGTGTTCCTTAGTTTTGGTTTTTGTTTTATTTTTGTGGCACGTACAAAAAACTTTTTTCAGCCTCTTTTCAGCTGATTTCTCTGACTTGGTGGTTTATATATTGTTTTGGTCATTCTCTGCCAGTTTCAGACTATTTTGTGCCCCTTCATTTTGGATCACTGTGGTTATTTGTCTCTTCTTGTTGAGTCTAAATTATTTGTTTCTTCACCAGTTTGTCTGTTTCTCTGTCTATTGTAGCTCTTCTTATTTTGTTTTAGAGTGACGGTTTAAGAATTCATGGATTTCGTCTCCTATATTTGTGTCTTTAAATATATTTGCAGACAGCTCTAACTTTCTCAGTTTTATATATTTTGTATCACTTCTTAAAGTCTAATCACTGTACTGCTTGACTGAAGAGTTCATCCTGGAAACCTTTAGGTGCTGCATTAAGCGAAGGTCTCCTTTTACAAACGGTTTGTGTGGTAGAGACACATTAGGCTTAACGACTAATTATTTTACAGCTTTACAGTCCAGAACTGAGATATCGAGTACTTGCACTTAATAAGCCGCTGAAGCTGTACTGGGTCATGAAATTAGAAAATCTACATTCCCCGTTTGTTTTTTTTATCACTTAAACATTCGGGGTGTGAACACACACATTAACATGCCTTTATAGCGGTTTTCCACCCTATACATCACCCTCAGTGAGGTGATAGTCTGCTCACAGGAAAATCTAACCGTCTCCTGGCGCAGTGTTGGCGAGTGTAGCAGCAGAGGGCTTGTTTTTGTTTGACAAACAGACCGGCTAAATACTGTAACCTAAGGAGGCAATTTGCTGCCGGTTTGTGCAAAAATATATTCAGTTTCTGTTTTAACGTTTTCAATATTCTGAGCATTTGTGTCTCACTGGGACGTCAATGAAGAGGATGCTTTAAAACAGCGTAGCCCAGCTGTGTTCTCAAACAGGCTGGAGCCTCGATAGTGAACAATCCGACGAGAGCGTGAGCCAGGGAACAAATCGCTGCAGGATGAAGGCAGTGGCGCTCTGCTAGACTTCAGCCGTTCGCTGTACCTGGACCACTGTTTGAGTAATGCTTCACGTCCAAGAAGGTTTCTGGCATCCTTTCAGCATCTTGTGTGGATCTGTCTAGAAACTCGTCGTGCTTCTCCCTCTCATGGCTGACTTGTTCTTTACTTTCTCTCTCTCTCTCTGTCCTGGTGAACATGTTTCAGGCTGCAGGCCAAAACCTTTGGTAAAAACACAGGAAACAAAGATTGCAGGTCCAGATCCCCACGGCCACATTTATTATTTAGACAGGTTGCAAATCAAGCACACTCACTGTCCCTCGGCTACTCAAATGGCGTGTCGGTGCCTGTAAGTAAATAATAAGCTGCCAACACCAATAAAACAATATAAGAACCCAAGTCACCTCATGCTGCAGAATTTTGTTTTCACAGTGCTGGCCTATTAGAGTTTTCTAGAAGTAGAGCTGTTATCCTGCTAGACTTTAGTTTGTAAAGTTAGCAGGGTTGATGGACTGTTTAAGTTTTGCTAAACTGCTGTAGAGTTTACACAGAGAATGGCAGAAACACTGAAAAAAATGTTATCAGCATGTTTGGGGCCACTAGAGAGTGCTTCAGGGGGTTTCTTGTAATAAAACCACCCACCCACACCCACACACCCACACACATACACACACACAGTTATGGACAAAGAAGTTGGATTTCTATTAGTTATGATTATAAAATAGAATCTGGACTGGGAGTCACAACATTCTGGAGGTAAACATTCTTATTGCACATGTACAGAAGAACCTTTATAAAGTTCTATATTATGAGTGTGGTGCACTCAGTCAGTAGCAGCATTTTGGAAAAGTTGCATTTTCCCCGTTCACATGGAGACAGACGTGGAACATTTTCAAGAAGTTCCAACTTGAGGGCCATTTTTAAAAAGTTGCATTTTCATGGCTCCGAGCACCGTGGTAATATAAACGGACATCGAAAAGGCAATGAAAACATGTAAACGGGGCCGTGTAATAATGTCAAAGTGTTTGAGGAGAGTTCTACCTGGGAGAAACAAACTATCTCTGGGCCTATGAGTGCATCTCTGACTGGTTTGCATTGCTCTCTGTCCTGGTATTGTGTCCAGCCACAATCCCCCAGACAGCAGGCGCCGGCTTCTGGTTCTGCTCAAATAGAAGTTTTCCTTTCCTGTGAGCTCAGGTGCCATTTGTTAGAGTTCTACCTGTAAATATTATCTGAATGCGATGCACTGAGATAACTTTTGGTAATTGGTGTTGGATAAGTTCAGCTGACTGGGAGAGCAAACTCACCCATTCAGAGCTAAAGAGTGAATGTCTCTATTTTCCCGCAGCTGAAGTGAATGTAGATATTCAAAGAGCCTCCGTAAATACTGCATCTCCATCACTGCTAGTTGGCACACAGGAGTTTGGTGCAGTAATAATCTCCTGGGAGTATGTATATGAAAAAGAAAAGACAACTTTCTGATAGGTTTCTGGCACATTCAGCAGTTTGTTGCTGGAGCTTCACTTCTACTTTTTTTTTACTGTGAGACTGCAGCTGTTGAAGTAAACATGAGGATGGCACCAGGAGACCTGTTCAGCCAGGATAGCCTGCTCCGGGGTCAGACCCACTGCACACTGCTAATGCTTCACACACATCTGACCAAACAAGCTGACGGTGTAAAGGCTGGACGGGGTCAGGAGACCAAGAAGAGGCTTTTCAACTATTTGCTCTGGCAGTTAACTAAAGTGTCATTGCCTGTGTGTGTGTGTGTGTGTGTGTGTGTGTGTGTGTGTGTGTGTGTGTGTGTGCAGCTCTACAATTGCAATACCAAACACTGTATGCAGTTCCCACAAGTCAGGAAATCCCAGAATTGACCCGTCATGAGAAAAAGAACTTGTGCAATAACCAAACTTTTGCTGCAAGTACATGTTATTGTTTTGAATTGCATTATAGAGTAATGTGTGTGTATCTGTTGCATTATTCAGAGGCCAGCCTCCAGGTATCACACCTGTGCACAGGACTCCAGGTTCTTGAATTTCCCCCTCCATTCCCTGGGACAGCATTTCAATTTGCATCATGAATTAGGAATCATCCATGTCCTTGCATTTTCCCTTTGTCTGCCAGTGTGTGCTGGAGTGAAGTCCGGTCTGTGTGAAACTGTCTGGTTGGTCTCTGCTATACATCAATTTACTACATTACGACTTCGAGAATGAACTTCAGAGAAAACAGTAAAGTAAGGTTTATTGTGTGAACAACTGAATGAATTGCAGTAACATGTTGCAGCTCAGTTAACAAGACTGGTGAATCTCTCATGGCAGCATCACTGATATCTCAGACTGGATCTGTGTTGTGGTAGCTACTCTCAAAAAGAAGAAAAATCTAAACAAAAAGAAAATAAATGTCTTTTTGGAAAATTTAACAATTTGTTTATTGGTTTGGTGGACCAGATTGGAGCCTCTTACGGACCACTTTAGGCCCACTGGCCTTATGTTTGAAACCCCTGCACTAGACTCTTCACGGAGCTGAAAACATTCGTCCCAAACTCACGTGTCACACACTTTCTCTCACGCCAAGTAATTTAGGGCTGAATGTAGGATTTCAGTGGGATGTCTATCAGTTGGAAGGTTCCAGGTTTGATTCCCTATCCGTGCACATTTCAAAGTGTCCTTGAGCAAGACACTGAAGCCCGAACTGCTCACAATGGATGGATCTCGCACCTTGCATGGCAACAGCCTCCATTGGTGTGTGTGTGAATGTGATTAACAATGTAAAGCCCTCTGAGGCTCGATACAAGTTAAAACCATTAACCACCCGGATAGCTGAGCAAATACTTTTGGCAATACAGCGTTTGTGTTTTCAGTGTCTGCATGCTGTGAGCTCGCGCTTAATGCTTGAAAGGTGACAGACTTTAAAAGATGTTTATTTGTACAGTCTGCCGGTGAGGCTTTATCCACTCACAGGAAAGAAATCGTTTTTTCCCCCCAAAGCAAAAGAAATCATTCTCCACAAGAGGGGAAATGAAGATCACCAAACCCCCTCCAGCAAACCGCAGCCTGCCCTGAGCTACTATGATTATGCGTCTGAGGTGATAAATACTTCATATTTACAAAACAACATGTGAACGAAGTCAAATGAAGGTTGAATTATTCTCAGTAGCAATATGAGCGACCGTCTGCATTCGGTCTGTGATGGACAGGTGAGTGATCCAGAACGAGCCACAGACACCGAGCAGATGACTCGACCGATAAATCCCAACTTAATGCTATTATTGCAAAATAGATGAAAGCGTCTGGTTGTATTTGACTCACAGTTTAATGTTGACTGACAGATGACGGATGATGCTGCAGCAAGAACTTTCCACATGCTTCTCTCCCAAAGCTTTTTGGAACTTTTATGCTCTTTTTCTGCTTTTTTCTCTTTTTTTTTTTTAACGGTCTGTAATTAGGACGCAGTTTTTGCATAAAGTGTCAACATGAGGGAAAATCCATCACAGCGTCTCTGTCTCTATACTGTCAACACAAATGCTCAATTAAGCTCTGGGAAAGCCAGGAAATAAACACATGCAGTCAATGTTTGAAATATTTCCCGTTTCTGTTTACACCGGCCAAAATGAAATGCCTGAGTGTCTAATCGCATTGATTAATGACAAAAAAATAAAATTCTTATATGAACAATGACTGGCTGGACAAAAGTAAAATAACAATAATAATGAAAAAAAATTGAATAACCTTAAGACTCACAGCGTGAAATCCGCGTCTGAAGTTCTCCTGAAGAAGTCTAAGCATCGCGTTTATGCGCCAAGCATTGAAGCCGCTTTTCAAAGTGGCTAAAAATGTTCAAAGTTGCCTAAAATAGTTTGCGAGAGATATAAATATGCTCAAAGAACGACTGAAGAGTCAACGTCTGGCAGTGGAGCCTCTTGACTTGAGTGAGTTACTGTGGTATTGTTGCGTGTTTGTGCGCGGACGCTCAAAGCCTCTTGCAGAGATGCGTTTCCAGAAGCAGGAATCTTCTCCAGCAGCCCTATGAAGTATGATGAATGACCCATGTGTTGTGCAGCGGGAAATACGGACGTCTTTGTTGGCGGTGTCTTTGTTGCTTTGGAGGTAATTACACAGCTTACACAGAAATCATCAATATACTTCCACTCTTGCTCCTCAACCCATGAAAGAAGTTATAGTACTTTATCTTTCCACATGCTACCAATTATAAGCCAATTATATTGATTCGCCACCGCTGGAATTACCCGGAGTCGGCTCCGTTGAAAACAAAAGAGGTTGGTTGAGCAGAAGTGGAGCGGTGTGTCTGCTCAATGAAAAATAATAGATGTCGCCCTTCCGAACAGAACAAGCAAACACCAGTGAAAGTGTGAGGAGAAGATAAATGAATGGAAACCTCCGCGTCGCCTCTTCTCTCCGTGTGACGGAGCCCATTAAAATGATGATCAATTTAAGTCAGCGGGAGTTTAGGTGACTGTGCTAAATGGGGCTTTTAATTAAGGCTCTGTTTGCATGTTTGATCAGTGGATTTCCTGGAATACAAACACAGCCAGTCCAAAAATTGGAATTTGCTTGCAAGGAAGGAGGGAATTGGAGAAGGAAAGGGAAGCCAAGTGCTATGTCAAAAAAAACAAAAAAAATAAGAAAATCTAATTAAAAGCTGCTTTATTTAAAGGTTACACAAGCTTGAGTTCCTGGATTGCACACAGAGTTCAAAACTGCCAGAAATCAGTGGCGATCGCCAAGTTTGGGTTTCTAAGTTTGGCCAGTTTTACAACTTTAAACAGGGGAAATGCAACTTTTCAGGAGCGCTGCTCTCGAACATGTGCACCACAGCCATAGTAAATGGCACATGTGCGAGTTGATGGACAATAAAAACAATGGCGGCCTCCAGAGTGTCATATTCTCCCGGTGGTTTTATAAATGAGAGTGACCGTGAATAGCAATGCAGCTTCATCATCTGCCCACACGGATGTCTGTGTACTCGCCATCGTTAATGTTTATAGCATATCACTCTGTGTGTGCGTGTGTGTGTGGTTTCATTCTAAAAACAAACAGCATGTGCTGGTGTCCCTGACTGCAACGCTTTTAGTGTTTCTGGGTACAATTTCTAAATAAACTCATTAAAGATAAAAGTTGTTTTTCACTATTACTCTGATTTAAGACTGTTTAAACACAACTCACATGCTGGAGCTGAGGATTGTCACCTCAGACCTTATGGCTACCCTCACAAATTAGGATTTTGTGCAAAGTATCAGTATTGGTATTTTATCAAAACATGAGAGAGTGTAGATAGAAATCACTACGTCAAAGGGTTAAGACATGGACAGAAAGGGAGTGAGAAAGGCCTAACCAAGAAATTTCTTTGGTTCTTGGAATTTATCTTGGACTATTTTTGATGGTGAAGCAACTGGCCAGCCACCACTACACGATTTTCAGCTCTGTGAAGCTTTTGACAAGAGTAGATTTTTTTCTCATCTATGGTAGAATACAATATCTAAATCACAGACATTTAGGTTATGATAGCATTGTGTCATCTTCAAAGTATGAAAAATTACTTTAATTGACTTGAAACAAGTCTATCCGCTCATAAAACAGAAGAATAAACTTAAAACTTGATGCCACGCTCCATGTGTCCAGACTTCAAATCATTGTCTTTTACATCTGCATCTGTCAGTATGTCATTTTAATGAGAATGATTTGAATTATTGGTGAAATCCACCATTGGACACGCTTATACTTCTTTGCAATCACGCAGAAACGAGCATACAAATATTTTTAGTGGCATCTGCAAATAGATGCTATATGGGAGGGAAAACATCAATATGCCAAATATTGGTCTGATATCGTGCATTCTCAGTCTATACTAAAGTTACTGACTTACAATGAATTTTGCAAACGATATAAATACATGAGACCTTTGAACTCTAATGTCTGAGTTACAGCAAGCTCATGGATTTCACTGTGTGAGCTGCAAAGGGTCTGATCAGTCACTCTGAATGTGTTTCCATGCCCAGCGTATCATCAGCGACATATAGATATGTTTCTTCTATATTCCACTTTATATCTTCAAGGACAGTACTAATGAACCGAAGACCATGCACTAGGCAAAAAATATCCGTAAGCGTATGAATTGGGTGGGGTGGGGGGTTTGAACTAATGCATGAACTTCCACTGACCTGCGATATATAATGGGATTCAAACATATTATAGCCCGTCTTCCACACTTTACATTTTAATCAGCGAAAGAAATGCAAAACGGGGAAAAAGCAGAATAATAAAACAGCTTACTATAGCAATATATTGTAAATGCATCACAAAGTGATTTGTGCTTCACAAAGACACGCTGTGCATTTTCCCCTCTCGCTCAGGGCTTCAGCAAAACGATCGTGAACATGTTTAAAGAGTACCATCAATTCATCGGAACACCACCGTGTAAGGTCATGGGGGTAAACACCTTGCTAAATGACAATACTTCCAGCATTCTCTTTGATCCGCCTCTCCAGAGGGAGCGCCAGCTGCCGAGGCCACGCCGGGCCCCGTGGCTCTGTTTGCTGTGAAACTCAATGCAAGGATGACTTGCAGAGACGACTAACTTCTCTGCTCGGTGTCACAACTGTGTATCGTCGTGGGTGTGATCATGACAGCGGCGGCTCTGGCTGCATAGTCATGGCCGCGGCCGTGCAGCTGTGATTACTGGGCACTGCTGTTGGAGTCATTATGGCTATGGTAATTGCAGCTATGATTATGGCTGCAGCTGTTGAGATCACTGAGGCAGTGACACCTTAGACTTTTAATGGGTGGAAATGACATGCACGCGTTGTGCAGGTGTCTCCTGTTGGATTTGGACCATAGTGCGTCGCCAGACAGATTCAGGGAATTTGCAGGGATGTGCAAAGCCAACATTTCAAGGCACAAGCAGTAATAAAACCACTGTTTGGATCATGACTCCGAATCATGTTTAACAAAGTTTGGCGTAAGTAATAATATATTAGTGGACGTCTGCTTTTCTAGCTGAAGGAGAATCAATGAAAGATTTATATGAAAATCTAATATCAACCCTCCAATTTAAAATAAAGGAGTAAAAAAAAAATACAGGCAGCCATATTGGGACATGGTTTAATCTTTATTGATTGCTTCTCTAATACATTCTTGGCACCTTGAGTCACAATTACTGTGAGTGTGTAATTATATGAACTGTGATTCATTACGTTACACTCAGCTGGAGTCCATTGTTGATCCCTGATGTACATGTTAAAAAAAAAAAAAAAAAAAAAAAAATGTCTCCAACATGTGTGTGCACGCTTTAGCAGAACGCCATTGTCTATGTTCCCCCATGATGATGCTATGCACATTATAAGCCACTAATCTTCATGCAACTCTGCACCATTAATTGAGCAAGATAAGAGAAAGTTGCCACTGCGACATAAAGCTTGGCTTTAGATGATCGATAGTGTTATTGATTTTCAATTAATTAAGGCAACAATGCATCACTAATTCATCTGGTCACAGTCGTTAATCACCACAAACCATGAACTTAACACACGTGCTTAATTACATTTACTGTTTTAACTCCGTCATTGCTCCATTGTAATTTATTCCTGTCGGGATTCGTCAGTGGTGCTGAGTGATCCTCACCATCGTAGTTGGTCTTTATTGTAAACAGACACCCGAAACGAAACCAGAGTTTGGCGTTTTCACTTGAAATCGTTGCCGTGTGAATGAGCCCTGAGTTTTTCCATTTCTCATCTCATTGGAAACAGCTGTTAGGCTTCGTGTTGTGAGAGATAAACAAGATGCTGCACCTGAAAGAGTTGAACCGCCTGTTATAACGCTGCTGCTCGGTGTGCGGCTGGCAAGAAATCTCAATAAATCCTCATTAGGAGTAAGGACGTCTCCTTTGTGAACTGTCCAGCGCTAATCTGGTAAGCCTGCAGCTCGGTGGTCAGGCTGGTCATCATGGTGGAACTACTGCCTTCGAGTAATCCTTAAAGAAAATGATTGTATGGAATAGAACCACAGACCAAACACACACTAAGAGACTAACTGACTGCGCTTCGTTTCCAGGCTGAACACAAATCCAGTGTACAATGTTTCATAGAGGATTTAATTTAAATATGCATTTTAATTTGAATTATGGTCTTTTCCAAACCCTCACCAAGCAATTTATAGTCAGAAAAAAAAACTTTTCACCTATCAGATTGCGATTTAACATTTTGTTTTATGTTAAAAATTCATTTAAGATGCAAAAAAGTACTCATCCAAATGCAGGAACCACATTGGGACATATTAGATATCTACCTCCATCAAACACTTTGGTTCATATTAAATATGACATTTATGGCTTTATGTGGAAACACTGAGTTTTTTAAGATCTTGATGCAATAAATTTAGGCAATGAAAAACTCCCTGTGGCACCTAAAAGTTTACATCAAATTGTAAAAATGAAAGTAAAAAGTGACAGACACTGCTGTTTTAGTGTTTTTACCAGGGCTGGACAATATTATGCCAACATATGATAGTGGTATCGTGATTTATGTTTCATCATACTGTATTGTTGGGCTTTGAGATTGGCTCTTTTAAAAAAAACAAGGTTTTTTTTTTCATTTCCAGTTTACTTTTTCTCCCCACATGCATCTGCAGTTCTTCACACTGTTTTTCATCTTTCCTTGATTTTTGTGCTTCTGACCTGATGAAAAATAACGAGTCTGGTAAACAATTAAAATTCAGGTCCACATGTTGCTGCTGATTAAGTTGCTGCCGTTGTATTTAAGCCGTCCTGTTCATATTTTGGCAAAGAAAATTTCCCGTCCATCTTACTTTTGTCATTCTCATTAATGCTAAAGATTATTAAATCTCCCGACTGCAATTTATCTGCTTCTGATGTTTTTGATGGGTTGTATGGAGGATCTTTTACATGTACTGGGTGAACTATCGGACTCTAGTGATATTGCTGCAACCGCAATGTATTGTACCGACTGTAGTTCTTAGTGTGAGAATGCTGAGGAAGATGTGAGTGAGCGAAACAGTATATATACACACATCGCTCCATCTCTACCTGCCACAGTAACTCATCTCGTCAAGCTTTGAATTAAAAAGGCAGAATCTGCAGTAGGGCTGTCGAGTCCATCATATAATAAATAGCAGATAGTTTATGGGGGTGTTTTAACTGGAGGTAAACAGATTGTTTATTGGTTTAATGCAATTGGCGAGTTGAAGTCTGTCTGAACGAGCACAAGTGTAAAATGTATTGCCTTGCATTACTCATCTATCATGCATGCTCCATCTGTCTGGGGATTCAACCCCCCCACCCCACCCTCATATGTATTGTCTCTCTCTTTCACCGTCTGTCTGCCTCACATTGGGATGCTGTCTTTTTAATATCAGAACTCCGCCGGTGATCAGGTGACAGGGGTGTACACCATGTCAGATTAGCAAGTCTGCCATATTATCCAGAAATGTGTGGGAGACTACAAAGCCTTGTCAAGTGCCAGAGAGGCACACTGTATAATCTCTCAGTACAAACTCTGCCGCAGGACACGGCAGCTGCCTTTTTTTTTTTTTTTTCCCCCTCATTTTCTTCCCTCTAACGCCACAAAAATGAAAAAGAATAACCACAGATAGATTTGGTTTCACGATGAGGACCATATATGACTGCGGATGTGACCAGAGTGATCGCTGAAGGGTTGGACGACAAGTGGTTGAGAGTTCCGTGTCTTTTCAGCCGCAGCTACTGTGTGCAGCTGTTAATAGACAAATCCTTCCTGTGGGAGGGGAGGACCCATTTAGTTTAGACTACTGCAGCATTGCATAATTTCTTTTTTCCTCCTCAAGCCAGACATGTCAGCAAATTATTGACGCTAATGGGTTACCGCACACAGAAGGCAGTGACACCATTTCCTCGCGACATCTTTCATGAGACGTGGGTCGTTCTCGCAGGGAGTCCATTTCCGGAGAGATTTCTGCTCCGGTTGTTTCTTCGACGCCGTGAACACTCTCCGCTTTCAAAAGGCAGCCTAATCAAAGCCAAAGCGGGAGACTGCGAACATCTGAAAGTTCACGTGGAAGAGATGCAACTAGTCGTGTCCCGAACCCCCCAAAACACACCACAAATTGACTCTTCAAAGCTCAATGGGTGACCTACTTTTGTGGAGCCAATTATATTATGTATCCTTCTCGCATGTCTTTTTTTTTTTTTTAAGTGGGTCAAAAAAATATGAGAAACTGGAAACAGACTGAGTTTGGTTTTTACTCATAAGGTGCAGAATCTTCTGTTGAGATTGCTGAATATTAGGTGTCTTTTACATGAAGTGTTCAAAGTGAGAACACACTGACAGGCCCAGTGTTTACGCTTTAAAGTCAACGCATTTTAGTCTCTTTGGAAATATGTCTTCAGCTTATGCAGCACAGCATCGCTCCTCTGAAGCATCTATCCATGCCTTGCAACTAAATCTGCAACGTCCGTTCACTTAAGGGTGCCAGCATCACCATCAAGAGTACGTCACACTAAAGGACATTGACAGTTGACTAATAATTTCTTGGATCATGAAGGTTCACGACGGCAGAAAAATTGGTAAACCGACAAAACAATCGGCTGCAAAGCAGTTCCCTGGACCTGAGTATTATGAGTAGATCAGCAGACTGCAAGCAGACTTTTATCCACCTGTGCTTATATTTGGTGATGTGGAATTTCAGGTACTCTGACTTCTTCCCACATTTTTTTTAGGCTTTTGTTCGGCCCAGTTAGATGATGCATTGTTTACATTTTCATTCCATAAAAGTTATGCGTTTACCCATCAACACTTTGATAACTGTGTCCATTCACACAGAAACGTCCTCAGCAAGTGGTAATTAGACCAGATTAGTCATACAATTATGCTAGGATACAATATTGTGAAGGTAAAGGAGGTTAATTTGCATAATTGGGAAGAAGCCATTTATTCATGCAAATTCAAATTCCCCATTGAGGCTAATAAGATTATGAAATTACAGTACTATGGCACTACATGTCATTGAGCTGTAAATCCTCTATCTGCCATCTTTGGCTTTTTTGATGGTAAAGCATTGATTCCATTTGTCTGTTGGAGTCAAATTTTATTCATGCATTGCATAGTTATTTTTTTATATTCATTCCAAACATGCAAAGTGTGGTGAATTACCTAAAAACAAGCTTCAACAGACATGAATGTAGAGCGTAATCAGTATTTTCCACGAATGGGCAAGCTGCATCGGGTGTTGCCTATATTACAGGAAACTGGTCGTCTAATGAAGGGCTGCAGGGTGGTATGTTTATGAGTCCAGTTTTCACGTTTTTTTCTCTAAGTACTGCAGTTTACATCCACTGTCCAAAAACATGCAGTTGGAGGATGTATGCTGTCTTTGCTAACAATGAAGACAGTTAAAAAAATGCACAGTATCCATAGAAGAAGCATTAATCTAACGAATACAATAACCAATAGCTATAGTCATGACATTAAAACTGACAAGCACATTTCAGGAGAAGTCAAAACAGCGTGTAGTCTTCCAGGAGATGGGCCCATCTGACCTGCTCCGAGTCTGACCCCTCTCCAAACCACCTGCCCATCTCTTCACCAGGCATGTCCATCAAAAAACACACTCACTCAACCATCCTCTCTTTAAAACCTCATATGACACAATGACAGAGTTAAACACAAACGTAACCACTATAATATCGACTTGAAATGGGCTTTAATTTTAATTTCATATTATGCACCTTGTTGCTTGAGAAGTATCTGTTTAACTGCCTCAAGCGTCACTCCAGTATGGTTCTTAGCAAGCTGCTACTATGCTGTGCATGGCTGCTGTCTAACAACAGCTTGTTCCTGCAGGGAATGAGAATGACGGTCGCTACAAAAATGAACCAAAGCAGTGAAGCAGAGAAGATATTTTATTTGTGAAAATACTACAAGAATCAATCAAACTGTATTTTTAACCATTTTTATCTAGATTCAGCTTGCAGAAGGTTGAATCTGAGATTTGGGTTTGGTGTCCGTGGACCACTTGGTGTTCATGTACTGTCATGTACTTTTCTGACAGTATACCATTGGGCAAACAGCAACAGAGACAAACATACAATAAATCACATGGCTCAACACCAAAGGGCTCACTGTTCAGGTCCAGACTTGGCTGTCAATTTACACCCCAAGAACAGTGGCACTTGTTTCAAGACGACAGTGCCTGCTTTTCTGATCGATGGTTACAAAGAGGAGTGAAAAAAGTCCTCCATGTCAGAATGGAAAAACCTTGCCTTTACAGAGGAAGTGCACCATTTCTACTGACTCAGTTTTCTATCTCTGCTTAATGAATACAAAATCCCAGCTTCTAAGTAGTTATGTGACTCCAGCAACAATGAAGGTCCTTCAAACACAACATACTATCAATAGAAGAAGCCACTGACACGTGACACATTGAGTGACACAAAGAGTTCAAATTCCTGAGCTTGCCGCCATTTCGGCCCATTTACACCACATCTTCAAGTGTAGAAGGAAACTGTTGCATTTTGGGTGTTTTTCAAAACAGCTCCCATTGCAGACCTTCCTGAAAACATTTCAGAAAAAATCTTTCTGAAATGTTGCTACTCTGCATGCGCACCATGGCCATAGTAAAAAAAATCTGCAGATGCATAAGAAGGATTCATTAATAACATTTACTCCACCGTCCTCAGGATCACATAGGTCACAACTGCAAAACTATTCTGAAGAGAAACACCAAAGGAACAAAAAAAGTGCTTTAAACAAGGCCTCAGTTTGACCAAAAAGCCTTTAGTCACCAGTTAACCTCAGAAATGTTCTTAGGTTGCAGGAGGCAAACAGAGTACCCACGCAAAAACTCACACACAGGAAGAATGTGCAAACTCTGCATTGAAAGGCATCACTGCGTGGTTCTGCAATTTGTGACAGATGTCCTGCTCATGGGGATAAAGTGTTAATCACTAAATGAGACGTTCCAATTGTGTGTCATTTTCGACTGTTGTGTTGACAACAGACAGAGTGGCCGTCAACAACCAAAACAGTGGCACATTTTCTTTACTTGAATCAGAATGTTATTTACAACCGCTCCATGCATTACCCAGATGGAGATATATGTGCCTATTGCATAAGCTGGATAAGTGTCTCCCCTTCTCTCGCCGTCTGTCTCAGTCTCTATAGGAGAGCATGACAGCAACGCCGAGCAACCGGGGAGCCAATCCACCGGGAGGGAAAAATTAAAGCGACTCGGCAGTGAGAACAGTCAAGTTCCTTTAAAACTTCATTAGTGTCGGCGGCCGACAAGGAGACAAAACAGGACGCCTGAGCGGGATCTCAAAGGCTGACGTGAGGTGCGAAACAAGAGGCAAAGCTTCTTAACAACACGGATGAGTTCCATTTCTGAGCAGGGTAAAAAAAAAAAAAAAAAAAAAAAAAAAAAAAAAAACAGGCTTACACATCCACTACAGAACACAAACCGAGTTAACAAGGCTCGAAGCTGTTAGAGCCGATATTCTGCTTTCCACTGTTGTCTCACCTCTCTGACTGGATTTTTAACTTTGCTCCTCTCAGCCATATTTAGAAGTTGAAGACAAGAGATACAAAAAATAAATAAATAAATAAAACTGACCATTTTTCATGAGAAAAAAAAAAAAGCCTTTCAAAATCCAATAAATCACTTTCCTGCCTGAGATTTTGATTGTTGCTGGATGGAACAGCCAGCGGGGCAGCTTTTAGACCATTACAAATGAAATGCTAATGAATGGAAACTGTGCAACAGACTCATTTAAAGCTTGTAGCAGTAACCCGGCTTAACATTCGTCACTTATTAAATCAACTTCGCAGACGAATGAATCATAGCCATCACATTGTGGTTTGGATTTTTAATGAAGCGGCAATATTCCAACTCAGATCTCTTTTTAAAATGTTTGCAAAGATGTCTTGGCATGTTCGGGTGTCATTTTAGTTAACTATATGTGTTTGTGTATAGTAAAAAGAAAAAAAAAAAAAGAAAAAGCATGCCCATGAGCGGACATTGCCTCCAGCGTTGCACAGGCAGTCTCGGCCATTTGGCAGGCGAGGGCTGTAGTGTCTGTCACCGAGAGGAAGACACAGCGCTGCCTGAGGAGAGGGGAAAAAAAAAGAAAGAAAGTAAAGGAAGGCAAAATGCCAGCGGACACTCAGAAATAATCACTCTCCCCCCCCCCCCTCCTCCACGTCACCCACATACTGAGTTCTGTCAGCGCAAATACAGCCTCCCACTCGCTCTGTGTCGAGGTCCCGCAAACACCGCAGAGCCAAACCGACACAGTTCAGCAGGCTTTTTTTTTTTTTTTTTGGGGGGGGGGGGGGGGGGGGGGGGATAAAGAGCATATGCTGGGTAATCACAGCCACATTCAGACAATGCCAAGAGTTCTGTGTTGAGCCCCAACATATCCGGTGACAAAGTAAACAGCACCTGCTCTGAAACGCGTAATGAAAGTGCCAAAGTTACAGCCGGGGGGAAATGAAATGAAATGAAATGAGCAAAATATTAAAATTCATGTCGGAAAGGAAAAACATGTTTAGGAATTAATGAGAGCCTAACTGTCAAATTTTCTTTAGCGCTGAGGTTTGATTTCAGTGCAGGCAAACCGTGGTTAGTAGTGGGAAATATGAGAAACCAAGGAACCAGAAAGGTCCCCTCAAATGTAAATTAAAAACAATACGCAGTGGTTTGTGAATCATATTTGTATTTTGGTCCACAGGGAAGTGTTTGTAGCTCTTCTGTCAGGCAAACTATGGAAATCAGACAGACTGCAGCTTCATAACGTGGACAAGCATCAAATTAATTTGTCAGTGATTCCTCATTGTCTTTCTTAACTGAGACAGTGATGCACGTAGTTGAGGGCTGATATCCTGATATCCACCGCTGACAAAAAGGTCTGAGGTTGAATAATTTGCTTTTATAAAGTCCCTGATTCAGTTTAGGATTAAATAAAATCGCTGTTCACCCTGGGTTTGATTAAGACCAAGACCAGAGCACCCCAAGAACAAGACCTTGAAAATATACTGGGTCTTGGCCTGGAGTCCCAGACTGCTCTTGACTACTACAACATCACCTCTGTGCTCAGCTATGCTGGTCGAATCAGGCATTAGGTACAGATCAGGGAAATGAAAAGCATCAGTCTTTCTATTTTACAATATTTTCTTTCACACTTGATTCATTTCTTTTCCTCAATCCGATATTCAGCCGAGACAACAGCTGTCAGTCTGACGCTCTATGCTGCTAATACGAACTGTCACATCCAGTTAAGTGTGAATCGAGCTTCAGCTGATGTTCCTGCAGCCCATGACTGACTCCAGAGATAATGTTTGGGTGGCTGTCACGGTCTTCTAATAAGGAACTAATACACATGTACTCTCCTTCATTAGCATGGAGCCACGCAGTTGAAGCGTGTGATAATGCTGATTCAGTGGTTATTTTTAAAGATTTGCTGCTCAATATTTATTCATATAGTAGGCTCACCTTTACCAATCAGATATGAATGAATCAAACTGAATTTTGAGCTCTTTATAGAGAATAAAGATCTTAATATACCCAATTCTAAAGTAACAGATCATCCATCACTTGCTACATTCAGTCACGAGGGGCTGTAATATTGATATACTGGAGCCAGTGAGAAGAGAACAGCACAGCAATGCAGAAAGTTCTGACATCTTGGAAAACAAAAAATACACAAAGAGGCCTTTAAATGCCAAAAAAGTTGCTTGTTTCTAAAGTGGTACCTTGTAGTGATTGATAACTTTCATGGTATGTTCACACAGTGCAGCTGGTCTGAAACATCTCAAAACAACAGAATTAGATGGGAAAGTTAAGTCTACCTCGAAATTGCATGCCATTCCACTTTGAAGGAATGTTTCAATTAAACCAGTGACAAGGTTTGATACGGCAATATATTTCTGACAGATCGGTTCTTTCCCTCCTCATTTGCTCTTGTGTGCTTTGGGTGATTGACAGAAAACACAGGGCAGAGAATTGTAGCGCTGGTGTGAACATAGTCTCACAGAAGCATGTTGAAATAGGATTAAAAATAGAAGCAGTGACCGAATCAAATGAAAAGTACATTCCTACTGTTAAAGGAAGAAATATATATATTTCGCCTGGAGTCAAACTGCAGTAAGAAGATTGCCTCACTACTGGAAAAGAAATAAGTTATGATATCTGATTGAGGTTATCTTAAACATAGCAATGCACAGGATGGGGGGGGGGGATCATTATCAAATTCAGCCATTCAGTTGTGTATTTTTGTGCCAGAAGCGGTGTTTAACAGCTACATTTCAAGCGTGGAAATGTGCTGCATTTCCCAAGAAGAAAAAGGTCAGTGAAGAATCTGCACAATAGCAGCACACATTAACACCATCCAGCCCGCAGCTTTCTCACTTCTGAAGGAGAATACAGCCACGACATTACTGAGTGGCGTTGTGTGTGTGTGTGTGTGTGTGTGTGTGTACGTACGTGTGTGTTTGTGGGTTTCGCAGCAGTGGGGAGTCAGAGAAGATGCTACGCGAGCGAATGCCAGTGTAACGGGCCGGAGCCGAGATTCCCCGATCATGCTGGGATGCATGTGGTAGGAGGACGGAGGGGGTGGGTGGAGAAAGTAGAGAGGAAGGGAGCGAGAAATTTCAATTTGCTCAAGGTTGCATGGCAAATATTTGGTGTTCAAGTATGTTCAGAACGATGCAGGCTGGAGGAAGGCTTGCTCCTGTTTTTAGCAGCATTTACTCATTTGTGGAATGAGTCACAACAATACAATATTCCACATTAGTTCACTCAGCCTGGGGCTTTTTTCCATCAGCAGTAAGTCTAAAAAAACCGCGACCATTCAGTACCCACAAGAAAACATCTGATTGACTCCTGATTTACTCTGCAGCCGAGTCCAATAATTCTGATCACATAGCCAATATTGCTCAGGGCATTAAGATGCATTAGGAGTCCTGGAAGTAATGATATGACCACATAGGGTCTTGATGGGCTATGGCAATCAAAAGGATGTTTATTACTAAGATTGTTCAGCGTGTGATGGATTTGTTTTGGAGCAGCATTATTAAAAAACAAGTGTGTTGCTATCAGTGCTGATGTTGGAGGCTATGGGGGTGCTCAATTCCAATTATTTGCTGACATCTCTCTTCTTTAAATAATTGTGTGGTTGTTCAAATTAGCTTGGTCTAGACTTAGATGACTTGAATGGGTGTGAACAGTCTACCTACCTCAAATGACATCAAACAGCACACGCGTTTCCACATCACTTCTGACCGAGACATCTATTATAATCAGCATTGTTATCTACATAAAGAATTTCAGGATGAAAAGCGATATGTTCAATGTATAAAAGCATCCTGCAAACATAACGACATCAGAAAGGTTGAACATTCTGAGAGGCAAAGCAGGTCCTCATCCAAGATGGCGGCCACACTGATACATCAGCTTCAAGGCGGCAGCAGTAAGTGACGTACTTATATATGTTCATGACCTCCAGTGCAAAATGAGGGCGTTCCACTTCACTCATGTCAAATTCATCTGAAATACAGCATGATTTTTCAGGCTGAGGTCACATTGTACAATAATGGGCATTTATTAAGTCAGATATGGATCATTGATGGACCCAAAAAAAGAAAATAAAGATTTAAGTGTTCTTGTCTGCAAATCACACTCCAGGTGAAAAAGATTGAGGGGGAAAAAAAACACATACACACATCAATTAATGTATTTCTCATAACAGTCCTACATTTTCATTACTTTCGCCTAAAACCTTTGCACATTACTGCACACCCAGAGGCGAGAGCCACAAAGTTCTGACTTCATCCTTTGTTGTTAGCTTGAGATGTGAGCTGATGCATCGCTCGTGTTTTGAGGTTTGTGTCACACATCATGTCCCGCCGTATTATGAATGACTCACTTTGGGAGCAGCACTCATTACGCCAGTGTTGTTGTGGCAGCTGTCATGAAAGAGGAGGCAGGGAAAGAAGTGCATGTTTGAAGAGTATATCTGCATATCACACATGACACCACCTTCTCTGGAAATCATCCTCTACAGTACAAACAAATGTGTTTTTGTAGCTGCTGTGAAAAGTAATGAAGGCGCTATTGCTGCGGAGACCGTCTTCATTAAGAGCCGGCATGTAATTTGACTGCAGTAGAATTGCTTACTGTGAAATAATATTTCATCCACTTAAAACTTAATAACACAATGCAGGAACTGCATAGTCGAGCCATACTTTGGCAGGAAAAAAAAATGTTACTGCTTGGAGCATACTGTGCAAGCAGATGGACAGCAGAGCAGTAATTAGACTGGAGACATTTTCCTGCCTCAAAATCTTGTCACAATTGGAACACAATGTGACGGACTCCATTCGGCCTCTTAAACTCTAAACAGCTCTCAAGCTCCACGAGGCCAAGCGTTCTTTCCCTTCATGCGGAGAATGAGTCACCGTTTATCATTGGATGTTTGAGGTGTTGATTTTTTTTCGGGTCGATTCTGTGTAGAAAAGGCTACTTGAGCATCTGGGCGCATGCGGCGTGATCAGCGGGATTCCTCTGAACTCACGAGAAGAACCAGTCGGACAGCTGGTGGAGGGTATGGTGATGTGGCCGTGAAGTGACAGATGCAAATGAAGAGGCATATTACACAATCCACATGGAAAGAGTTACCGTAGTAATGGCCGACTGGTTAAAGCAGGGGTGTCAAACTGTGTTCCTTCCATGTTTGAGATGCTTCTCTGCTTCAGCCCACCTCAATCTCATGTTGACGTCATCCTCAAGATTTAAAAAAAAAAAAAAAAAAGGCCAATAGCAAGCTCTCATTGCAGTCAGCTGTTTTGCAGCTGTAGAGAAGTCAAACCGGCAGGATGTCGGCCCTGGAGGACCACAGTTTGACACCCCTGCTCTAACCGATCAGCCCTTCACGAGTCAGACCTTTTTCAAACAGTTTCAACTTGTGCTTTTGGTGGGTGTGTGCACTGTTATCATGTAAATGAACACACAAAACGCACCAAAAATTTGGCATTTTCACTTGAAAACATCGTGTTATGTAAACCGGGTCAATGACAGCGAAGGATCTGGTTCATGCATCACAGTCTCACACTTACAGCATTTAAAGTATTTCATAAACAAAGACTGAGACAAATTAAACATTATTAATAAGCATATGTTGCTAGCCTCACCCAGCATTCAGTGGACAATGTGGTTGAACATGCATGATCCTCGCAAGAGGAAAATGCAGTAGAGGCGATCAAACTTCACAAATGAACCTACACGCGTGTGGTATTAGTGCTGCTGAGTGAATCAGCTCAGGCTCCTCGAGGCAGAGTGCCACCAAAAAAAGCACAATTGCCTCCAACTCTCTCTTCAATTCTCTCCCATAACATGGGACTGATATCATGGTTGCTAAGCGACCGGCGCACTGCTCCTCTACACAGATGTGTGGCCAAAAATGCCCCATAGACCGTCTCATTTCATTAAGCTTTACCGCATACTACTGGGCCTTCAGTGGTCCGGTTCTCAGAAGACGAGGAAGGTTACGTCCTTCAAACAACGCAGTTCGTTTTGACCATATGATAGATAATGAGGTTAATGAGCAACTCATGGCAGCATAAACCTCCAGCTTCAGGCTGTTGGGAATGCTCGGTTCAGACGAGTACACTAAACGTTCTACTTTCTGCCTCTTCATTCCCTGGTACCAGAAACATTCCCTGGTTAGAGTCTTATCCAGTCGCAGCACCGTAAGACAGCAGATCACCTCCCAAGTGAAGGGCTCAAGTGAACGGCAATAATAGAACGAGCTAGTGTGTAGTAAAGTAGGCTGTGTCAAAAATAAAACTGGTAAATCACTCCACAGCAGCACTGCACAGCCACATCAACCATTTACCACACCAGGCATTTATTATTAATCTGCACCAGCTGCTGCGACCTCATCACGACAATCACACCACAAGATCTGCTTTCACTTAACTTTGTCACAGATAACAGCTTCAGGAAGTCAACAATTAAGATCTGATATGATTGTTGAAAATTGTGATTGATCAGTTTAAAGTGGCGTTAATTGGTGGTGAAGTAGAGCAGTAGGTATACTCTTTTGAAGCAGCACAGAAATACCATCTCATCAAAAAAACTGTGGCATTAAAGGAGAACTTTGCAGTTTTTGCTCTCTCGCTCCCCCTTCTGGTCTTCTGTGAAAGCTCACTGTCGTAAACGTTCTCCGCATCACCCCCCCTCCCCCATCCCAGTCCCCACATGCAGAGAGCGTCCCACTCCCGGTTCCTTTATTTCCGCTCGTCAGACAAAGGTTTTTTTCTGTCTTTTTGGTTCTGCCATCCGTGAGCACCTAAGGGTGGCATTGCTAACGCTAGCGAGGGTGTCATGTTTGTTTTACGCGCTTTTATCCTCAGGTTTGTTCTTCCGAGATGTAGTCGGGTCGGATCCTCTGAAAGTTGCAAGTACTGTTTTCAGGACACAGACACCGGGGGGAGTGGAGGGACCGGGGAATCACCGCACCAAATATAAGTCACAGTATTTGGTGATTGTCAAAGTTTTGAGATAATTTATCGGTTATCAATTCAGTGGATGCAGCGAGTGCTGGACAACTGATGATAGAGTAGGGCAGGTTATGACAGATGTGAAGTGAGGTGGGAAAATCCAATGATGAGAAGTTGGATGCTCTGAAAGATCAAATATGAATAGATAAAAGAAAAGAAAGCAAGCAGAAGCACTCAGAGGTAAAGTGAAAAGAGTAAAAATCCCTTGTTAGATCCTTAATTGAAAGGCCGGGAGAGATGTGTAGCTTTTAAATCGCATTAGCTTTTTATTCTCCGGTATAATGAGGACATGCTTTACGTTGATGCATTAGTTGTTGCGCCTTAATCAAAAGCTTCTTCAATACCGGTGTACACAAACACTGATCCTCACCAAGTTGTCAGTTGAGAAATCAATTTAAGCTTTGCGCTAGCTGACGCGCGTAGACGCCTTCATCCTTCCTGCTGATTGAACTCGCGCTGAACCATGTTTCATTTGTGATGTTGGATTAGACTGCGTGCTCCGTATTACTCAGATAAACAGGAAGTGGATGCCGTTACTCCAGCTAATAACTGCTTACTGGAGTCTCACAGTTTGTCCACTCCATGGCGGTCGTCCTCGCTGGACACTTGCAGTGTTTTAAAGTTTTCTAATAACAGTCCATGTTTGCACCAAGACTCCAAAGAAAAGTGCATTTCTGAGAAGTGGAAAACATGTTTCATTTGCAACTCTGTGTGGCATCTCTGGAATCTCAGTTGTCTCAGCATTTGTGCTCCGCAGAACATCTTTTTTACTCAGCAAGTTGAAATGGAAGAACATTTGTGATGGCACCTTGCACGGCTTAAAAAAACAAAAGTATACAATGTAAGTTTAATAGGCTATAGCCAGCAGTGTTTTCAGTTTGATGTCTTTGCATCTGCTGTAAGCAGCAGCGAGGCTGTCTGTTCACAGGAGGTGTCTGCAATATCTTCACACAACATCATACACATCCAGCTGGGATCTGAGCCCCCAGGATCTGATGGGGTTTGGGGTGCATGTTTCACATTTCTGCAATGGAGCCGCACTAAATCTTTCTTTAGAAAAGAGCTGAATCAGTCTGAGAGGGCTTTCAGAAAAATGATAAATGCTTTGCATGCTTCTCAAGCATTTATTCTACAGCATTCAGCTCTTTCCAACATGTGGAAAGCTGCAGAAACAATTCCGACATTCATGTCTCTTTAAAGGTGTATCCGTTTTCCTACTGATGCCAAGAGTGTGTGTGTGTGTGTGTGTGTGTTCTGACTAATGCCTGAGTAGAAACTGGTGGATGCCCGGGTCATGACTGGAAGTCTCTGGCAGCGTGACAGGACCGTGGCAGCTTGGACGGAGTAACCGTGATCCAAACCAGCGCCGGTTGAAGAAGTAACGACGTGACAGTGTGACCTTCAGACGTGGAGTTGGCTCGGGGGGTTACTGGATAAAGGGGGAGGCAAGAAAATGCTTTGCAAGGTCAATGAATTGTAGGGCGAGGACGGAGAGTACAAGAGGGCAATGCTTTCCTTTTTTTTTTTTTTCTTTTTACAGAGCAATGCATTGCTCAGAACACTCGCACCCTGCAGGCCTGTCAAAGGAGTCAATTGAGCGACAGAATTCTGGAAGACGTGGCTGTAAAAGTGGAGAGATAGTGAAGGGCAGAGCGAGGGACTGAGGGGATGGGGGAGAGCTTGCATTAGCTTGAACTTGATGTCTTGGCTCATAGGGGATACATTTTCATGAGCATAACAGCCCATCTGTGCCCTTACATAAAGTGTTACCCTCAAGTGGGACTGTGAATTGAGAGGGGAAATGCCCTAATCTGTGCCACTCAGTCTGGTGGAAAAAAAAAAAAAAAAAAGGCCATATGAAGCGTAAAGAGGCTGCACGACGGCAGAGACACGTCACACCTCCCTCCTTCCCACTCTGCTGCTCTCTTTTTGATCCTGTGCTGTAAGCACAAAGTACATTTGACAGTTCAACAACCCCTCTTTCCCAAGAACAGCTACTGTCTGGTCACTTGGTAAAACTACAGAGTGGAGTGTGGAGCTTACAGATAGTGGGTGTATATATATATATATATATATATACACAATGGCAACGGGTGGCGTTTTGTTTGGAAACTGAAGTACAAGAGAAAAACTGTGCGGACACGATTATGCGGTGTGTTTATCTACACGAAAACACATTCCTATCTCGCTCAACAGCCTATTGTATTTCAGAAAAGAAAAACTCTGCTCAACATGACATCCACTGTGTTTTGTTGAGTTTAGGCCTGAACGTCATTCGATCTCTGATTATCCAACACAGGCGTGTCAAACATAAGGTGCACTGGCCAAAACTGACCCACAAGAGGATCCAATCCGGCCTGCTAAACCACCAAGCAAATGTTAAAAAAATCTGCGGCCACAAACTGCTGAGATAGGAGCTGAGACATCATGAAAGCAAGCTACCATGCTGTCAGGGTGAGTTTGTAAAAACATGAATAGCCATGACAGTTTATTGAGGCATTTCACTGCATTTTGCACCAGATGATATCATTAAAATTTGCTTTATGTTGAGCTTGTAGTCATTTTCAGTAGTAATTGTGGGTTTGTAAAAATATGGACATATCCATTGTGCATGCTCTACACAACAATGAAAATAACTTTCAATTTAAAGGCTATCATGGTATTATTTTACCATATTTATTTTAACTGGGCAGTATGTGGCCCTGAAATGAAATGTATTTGACATCCATGATTTAAGACATGACATCCATGCTATACGCCCATTTCATGTTGGGACAGAGTCTTGTCCCATCCTGGTTTTCTTTCCAGGGGCGTCTCCATACGTCCTAGAAGTTGCAAAGTGTAGCCTTCAAGGTTCACACACCAGCAGCGACTGTGGTTCAATCCATTTACCCCCTATGAACAAATGAAATGAGATAGTTCTGCATCATACTTCTCTGCCTTTATGTATGTGCTGGCATTCAGTCCAACTACGGTAAATCTTGTTTTAAATCAACACAATGGCCAAATATGTAGAAGAAGAGTAGATTTTTTTTCTTTTTTTTGTAGAGACAGGAATAACAAAGTTGGCTGGAGGCGGCGCTAATGTTTATATTAAGAAAGAAGCACAATCAGAGGCAGTGTTGGAGGCTGCTGCGGTCCCAGAGAACATTAAACGACTTCCACCATCACAGCATTTCGTCCGTACCCGTATGCTTCCAGGATACAGACAAAAGTATGAAATACATACAGAATATGGACAGAAGGCTTTAACGCCGACCATAAACTTGACTATCAGCCTGAAAATGTTGGCATTCTGGCAAGGTCCATCAATTTAAGAATGAAGCAGCATAAGTGGTGTAGTAATGTTTAAGTAATAGTCAGCAACATCGACTGAAATTGGAATACGCTATTGTTTAGAGCATGTGTGTTAAACATAAGGCACGTGGGCCTAAATCGGCCCTCAAGAGGCTCCAGTCTGGCCCGCCAAACCACCAAGCAAATTGGAAAGAAAACATTAAAATTTGTTAAGAGAAAAGAGTAAATGAAAATAGTGAGACCTGAGCTGAGATACACTGACATGAATGCTGATAGCCACATTTTTCAGTAGTTATGGGAAGCCTGGGCACACATGCACAAGCATGCACACACACACACAACCTTTTTTTTTGTACTACTGCCACAATGTCTGCTGGTTTGGGTATGTTTTGATGCAGTCTAACCACTCTAACTGAACCCTTATTAAAGCTGTCTGCATCCTTGATTTGTTCATTCTTTTTTGTGCCTCTAACACATTAAAGCTCGTGTCCGGAGTTTCCGTTCGTTTCCAATGTATGTATCATTTTTCAACAGAGCTTCAATGTGTCAGTCTGGTTTGATACTATAATATAATATTAGCATAAAGCAATATAAAAATGTATTTATGAGCTCCGCCTTCGTCTCATAGACCCCCGTGTTATCCGAAAAAGCGCCGGTCAACGTCAGCCAATAGATTTCGAGCTTCCGCATTCTCGTGCTGTCAATCAAAGTGTGCACGCAGCGTCGCAGCCAGAGAGCACGGCCACTCGCCCAGGCAGAGGTGAGTTAACTTAGCAGCGCAGCAGCCGCCCCGCTTACCTCGGATATATCCACTGTCTGCTGAACACCCACCGTAAACAGCTAAACATGGAGGATGCTGTAGGACTCAGAGGCTCTCATTTTCACCCGACAGATAATAGCGTGCACAATTAAAGGGGCGTGGCTTGGTCACTCATGAAAGCAGAGGGAGGGCAGAACCTGAGACGTTGGATTTAAAAAAAAAAAAAACCTCTCTCTTTCAAAACTCCGGACACGAGCTTTAACTTAAAGACTCTACACTCCGATAAATCCTCAACCATTGGCAGGTGCCATTGAAAAGAGATGATCAATGTTTGTCCCTGCACTTATTTGCGGTTTTATGGTTGTGGCTAATCAGTGTAGCTCAGTAACTGCTGATGGATCGATATAATCCAAAGTTCATCAGGCCTTGAAACACTGGGCGTGGGTTGGAATACTAATATGTGGGATATACAGCTGAACTACACAATGATCAAGCAATATTGTGAGGCTGCATCAGGTGATTGGCTAAATACAGGAGTGTCAGTGGTTGGTACAGAGAACGAGAAAAGCCAGCCATACTGTTCTCTCTTCTATTTATGAATAAAAGGGTGATTTTAGGAGGAATGGGGTAGATTGAGGTTTATTAAGACTTAATTCAATTTTTCTGTTATTAAGTTTTGAGTTGCTCTATTTTGAATAATCCATGTGGCGAGGGCCAGTGGGACGCCTTATTCTGGCAAGTGTCCTGAGGCTAGAGCCAATCTGGTGGGAAAGCAGCCAAGAAGCAACTGAGAGAAGACAGAGCACCAGGCTGTATTAAGAAGCCCAACACGCATGACAAATACTCCCCATATCTCCCTCAAAACACAGAAATATCATTTACACCTGACCCAAGTTATCATTTCAAAACTGTTTTTTTTTTTTTTTTTTTTTTAACAAATCGAATTTCTTTTCCCTTTTTCTCCCCATCACATTGTGACAGACTGGTGTTTTTTTCCTTCCCTAGCACATGTTACTTTAGCTTATCATCAAAGAAAAAGAAGCAAAAAAAAAAGTGTGAAGAGTGAGAGAGCGAGGGGGAGCGGGAGGGAGCTGCTCCCTCAGAAATTGCTTTCATAATGTGACCGTGATGTGAACTTTGTCATCACTATAGCGTCTCAACACTTCTCTCGCGGTGCAATATGAGCGCCATACAGCTCAATGACCAGTTGTTGGTGTTGTCTTCTGTGCTCACATGGACGAGAATCAAGGGAACAGAGGAGACGGAGATAAAAATGGAAACATGGGGAAGGAGGGAGCTTCGTGCAGGTCGACTCTGTACCTCGGCTCGGTCGATGTTGCAGAAGTATTAAATATCTCTGAGGGTCCGCTTGCTTTTGATCCAACTCTTCCAGACGTGGGCTGCTCCTCCTCCACATCCTGGCAGGACCGGCACCTGGCTGCAGAGACGCAAAGCCACCTGAGAGAGTGGAGATACACTCGCATACGCTGCAGTGCATGCACACAGACGGAGACGACACTTAAAATATCGCAGCATGATGAAATACGGATTCTCATTAGCCCGGTGTAGTGTTCTCTGACTGACAGGTTGCTCCTGAAATATTCATAGATGTATTATTTTCATCGCTTTTTGAAAGGGTGGTGTCACATTTTGTTGTAGCTGATGTAGCCGAGCCAGATCTATGGAATTTGTAAGTGTTATTTTCCCTGCATAAGACTGTGCTTATTTGCAATTCTTTACAATTTATAGAACATTACCTGTCCCACTTAAGAAAAAACTGAAAAAAAACCCCACCTAGGGACATATTTGACATTCCCCGCTGTGAAGGATCTGAAAGCCAAAATGATCCTGTAACAAGCAGCATAAAGAACATGAAAGAATATGTAAAGGTGACATGAAAACATTTGGTAATCCATTTTAAAATCAAAGTGCATTCAATCATACAAAGACCACTGCATAAAAAAGGGGGATGTGGAGCAGATTCAGATCATTTTATTATGCCTGTCATCCTCATTCACATGTTCACATTTGGGGACACATATCTCATATGTCTTGAACAGATGGCTGTAAAGCCAATGAGCCAGAAACAAACAGTGACATGGAACAACGTGTAAGATATTTTAATGTTGCACTTTAAAAAAATTTTTTTAGTAGTTGAGCTAACAAGGTTTGTTTTCTTTTGCTGTTGTTCTTTTAAGCTGCTAGACTGTATATTTAGCCAAGAATTCTTCCATTCACTTTATACACAACTATATCCAACTCAAGTTTGCAGGACTGGAGCTGATCTCAGACAGAGAGCTGGCGAACACACTGTCGATCAGAATCAACACACACACTGGAAATCACACAAATTGTCCCTCAGACATCTGACCAACTTAAACACAAACATTTGCTTAAAGAGTGACCTACTGATAATCTGCACCACAATGGGCAATTGGTTATTTCAGCACCATGGACAGCGACTTGGATTTATCATTTCACTGCGACCTACTGATATTCTGCTCTACAAAGGTGGATTGGATATTTCAGCACCATGGACAGCAGGTTTGATTTATGAATAAACAGCGGCTTATTGATAATCTTCATCACAACTGTCAGTTGGCTATTTCAACACAATGGACAGCGCCTTGGGTATATCATTAAACAATGATTTCATGATAATCTGCACCACGACAGTTAATCGGCTATATCAGGACCAAGGACAGCACCTCGGATTTGTCATTAAACAGTAACCTACTGATACTCTATACCAAAATAGTGGATTCGCTATTTCAGAACCATGGAGAGCACTTGGACTTTATCATGAAAGAGCTAATCTGCACCACAACAGACAATAGGATATTTCAGGACCATGGACAGTGCCTTGGATTTATCAGTAAACAGCGACCTAATGTTAATCTGTACCACAACAGTCAATTTGCTATTTCAGCACCATGGACAGCACAGTGGATCTCTGGTATGGTTCTTAAGTGGTTCTGTTCTTATCTCACAGATCAATGTTTTTATGTAAGTATGGATACATGTTCCTCAGGAACCCATGAAATTAGGTGTGGGGTTCCCCTATTTTCAATTTTAGGTCCCATTCTTTTTAACCTCTACATGCTTCCTCTTGGCAACGTCATCAGGAGACATGGCGTCAGTTTCCATAGTTATGCTGATGATACTCAGCAGTACATCGCCGTGTCTCCTGAAGACTCATTGCCAATAGAAACCCTTTTTGACTGAATTTCAGACATCAAGTTATGGATGGCAGTGAATTTCCTGCAGCTCAACCAGGACACAACTGACATTTTGGTTATCGGTCCCAAAGGCCAGAGAGAGAAACTTTTACCAAAACTCCTAGATGTTAAACCAGCACAATCAGTTAAAAACATGGCCTGATTTTTGACTCCGAGCTAAATTTTATTCCACACATTAAAACTAAATTTAGATTTTATCATCTTAAGAATATAACCAGAGTCCACCCGTTTCTCTTTCAGGCCGTTTCTCTCACAGAGGTGCTAATGCATGCGTTTATCTCCTGCCGGTTAGATTATTGTTATGCCTTGCTCTCTGGTCTTCCCAAAAAGAATATCTCAAACCTACAATTATTACAAAACTCAGCTGCACGCGTGCTGACGAGGACCAGGGGGCGGGCCCACATTACACCAGTTTTACAGTCACTGCATTGGTTCCCTGTCCGCTTCAGAATCGATTTTAAAGTTCTCTTATTAGTCTTTAAATGTCGTAACGGCCTTGTGCCTTCTTATTTAGCCGATTTGTTTTTACCATATCGACCCTCGCGGGCCCTAAGGTCCTCTGGCAGCGGCTTACTGTGCGTTCCTAAAGCTAGAACCAAGACCCATGGTGAGGCGGCCTTCAGCCAGTACGGCCCCCGCCTGTGAAACAGCCTGCCGGAAAACCTCAGGACTGTTGATATTTATTAAGGGAGGTTAATTCACACCTTTTAAATCAAGTTTTAACTGACCTTTTATAGTCCTCTTATTTTCATCATTTATGGTGAAAATTTATGTGATTTTATTCTATATCAATAAGTAATTTGTAATAAGTAACTTATTTTACTTTTTTACTTTATAATCTTATCTTACTCATTTTATATTAACTTTTTACCATATCCTTTAAGTTTTTAGCTGTTTAATTCCAGTGTTTCCTGAGGCGGGGGTGGTCCTTCACACCGGGAGTTGGATCTGGTCCACTGCGGGGGTTACTGTGCTCAGGTCCTCTGGTCCAGGCTGGCCTGGTGGGCTCCACACCTTGGTGTGCGGGTTCCCTTGGTCTAGTAGGGTTGGGGATCGGGCGCTGGAGCCCTAGCAGTTATGACCTTTGACTTCTCCCGGTGTGGGGGGCCCCACTAGTGGTGTTTCCAGTGATGCTCAGTGCCATGCCATGTCTCCTCTGTTGTGTGACACAAATTGGGAGTGTCTGTTTGTGTGTGTGTGTGTGTGTGTGTGTGTGTGTGTGTGTGTGTGTGTGTGTGTGTGTGTGTGTGTGTGTGTGTGTGTGTGAGAACTGGTGGTGCAGTTTTTTGTTCTTTTTTTGTTTTGATGACTGATTTTACTGTTTATCACTTTGTGTTGTTTATGAATATGGAAAATGCTTTTACAAATAAAGATTTGATTGATTGATTTATCAGTAAACAGCGACCTACTGATAATCTGCACCACAAGTGTAAATTGGCTATTTCAGCAATATGGACAGCGCCTCCGCTTCATCAGTGAACAGAGACCTACTGTTAATCTGCACCACAACATAATATTGGCTATTTTAGGACCATGGACAGAGCCTTATATTCATCACAGTGACCCACTGGCAATCTGCAACACAATGGTCTATTGGCTATTTCAGCACCATGGACAGCACCTCGGGTTTATCAGTAAACAGCAACCTATTGTTAATCTGCACCACAACAGACAATTGACTATTTCAGCACCATGGACAGCGCTTTGAATTTATCAGTAAACAGCGATTTACTGGTAATCTGCACCACTGCTGTCAATTGGCAATTTCAGCATCATGGACAGCACCTTGGATTAATCATGAAAGAGCAATTTGCTGGTAATCTGCACCACAATAGTGGATTAGCCATTTCAGCGTCAAGGGCAGCACCTTGGATTTATCATTTTAATGTGACCTCCTGTTAATCTGGACCACAATGGTCAATTGGTTATTTCAGCACCATGGACAGTGCCTTGGATTTATTAGTAAACAGCAACCTCATGTTCATCTGAACCACAATGGCCAATTGGCTATTTCAGCACGATGGAAAGAGCTCTGGATTTATCATTTACATGCATGTTTTTAGAAGAAAATTCAGAAAACCCCATGCATGCAGAGGAAGAATACAAACCCCAGACAGGAATACATACTAAACCTAAAATCGCACCAGGAAGATTCTGGCAATGAGGATGCTAAACACTCTGAACTTGCAACTCCTTGAAAGGCATACAGTTGCTGGCAGAACTACTGAGATAATTGAACCTTTCCATATTTTGTCACATAACAACCGCACATGTACATGTATTTTATGGGATTGTAGGTGACAACTCTATGTGACATATTTGTAAAGTGGAAAGAAAATGAATCACGGTTTTCAAAAATGTTTTACAAATCAAACACTGAAAAGTGTGGCATGCAAAAGTATTCATCCCTTTAGCTGCATTACAGCTGCAGGTTTTTTTTTTGTAGTTTTTCTATCAGCTTTGACATTTGTCTTTTTCTTATTGGAAAATCACTCAAGCTGAAAGTCAGACTGGATAGAGAGTGTCCTGAACACAAGTCCTCACCCTCAGACAGAGCTTTTCAGTTGGATTAAGGTCTGACTTGCTCATTGTAACACATGAAAATGTTTTGATCCGTTTCATTGTAGCTCTGGCTGGATGTGTCAGATCGTTGTCCTGCTAGAAGGCAAACGCTGAGTCTCAAGACTGACACAGTCAAACAGGTTTTAATGCGTTTGGCTCCATGCAGCTCTCACCAGCCTCCCTGTCCCTCCTGAAGAAAAGCATCTCCACAGCATGATGCTGCCTCCACCATGCTTGGCAGTGGGGAGGGTGTGTTCAGGGCAATGTGCAGTGTTACTCTTCCACCACACACATTGTGTTGCGGTTTTCCGGTCTCGTCTGACCGCGTCTCCAAACAGGACTCCTTCTGGCTTCATTTTGAAAACAGCTTTCTTCTTGCCACTCTTCCATACAGGCTGTGTTTGTGGAGTACAGGCTGACAATTGTTCTTTGGACAGATCAGCCCTCCTGAGCTGTGGATCTCTGTATAGGGTCTGATCAATCGTATTGATCTCTGATCAATGCTCTCCTCGTTTGGCCTGTCAGTTTAGGTGGACGGCCATGCCTTGCTACGTTTGTAGTTGTACCTTTTACGGTGGTCCGTGAGATGTTTTTTTTTATACCCTAATCCTGCTTGAAAGTTCTCCACAACTTGGCCTGTCTGGTGTGTTCCTTGGTCTTCATTTGTTCACAGATGTTCACTAATGAATGTCCGAGGCCTTCACAGACCAGCTGGATTTGGTCGCACTTGATTTTATTTTTGGGGGAAAAGCGTAAAAGAGGGATGAAGACTTTTACATGTCATCTAATCCATCAAATGTCCATTATTCTCTTTTTTTCACTCAGTAATTCTGCCTCAAAATAAATTCACTGCACCAGTTGCAGGGGCAGACCACTTCTAAAGTTCTGCTTCACACGGGCACAAATCCCCTAAGGGAGATCACTCACATAATTATATGCTTCAGTCTGCTGCACCACTTAGTAGCATTTTTCAAACCACATATATTAGTGGGGAAGACTACTTCCTAGATTACTGTAGGTAAACCGCACCTACCAATAGGACATACGACTAGCAAGCTTATTTCTCCAGGCAGGACTACGTGGACCAGCTAGTGAAGGACATGACTTCCATAAAAAAAGTTTCAAAAGCTCACAGGGCAGTTTAAAGCCCATCAATTGGTCAACAATCTGTATCTTACAATGTTTAGAGGAAACGGTATATCTGACACTGTTCAGATCAACCAGTATAAGTGAAACACACATTGATATTGTTCAACAATTTGTGCATGTGCAGAATTTTTATTTCGGCCATAGTGCGCATGTGAAGTAGCAGCATTTCTGATGTTTACACCGAGCTGGAGTCAGATTGTCTTCAAAAAGTTCCGCCTAGGGAGCAATTTCCAAAAAGCTGTGTTTTGCTCTGAGCACTGTTGTTGTGTAAAGAGACGGTCAAAACGCAACAAAAGTTTTCTGTTTTCACTTGAAAACATCATGTGATGGACAAAGTTAGAACACAACAACTGACATGAGAAAACCTCAATCCACACTCCGTCAAGGTGAGAACTGAGACGATGTGTAGTCCCACTGATATTCCAATACCAAGTAAAACTAAAGCTGATGTTATATGAAGATCATTTGAAATAGGAAGTTGAGGGAAGGGTGTTTCTAATCAACTCTCTGCAATAACATTTAGACCTTTCTTCAGGTTTTTTAACGTATGTTCCTCATTATGATGGTACATTTTTCAGGAATAGCACTGCAGAGCAACACACATCAGGACAAGGTTTACAGATGTAATTGTTATTACCAAATAAGATGCAAATTCTGTTCAAATTTTAGAAGAAAAAAACACTGAACAAATTACTAATAAATTTCAGTGGTAACAAAAACCACTTCTCCTATGATTATTATACTTTAGTTAAAATTACTGGATTCTTCCAGACATCCATTAGTAGACATCTTCCAGACATCCACCTCATACGCACATCGGTACACATTCACTAATTACCTCAACAATAATGAATATTTAATAGTTTTCTATGTTTGTATGTAATTTGCTGGAAGAGCCATCTGCCTGCAGGCTTATAGAATGGAAACAAATCAAACATGGGAGAAAAAGGTCCCACAAGGTTTTGTACAATTGATTGTTCTAGACTTCATTGGAAAGTCCCTAAATTCAGTATCTTGAGCACTATCCAGGTGGGGGTTAAGTTGTGCCAATTATGGTGATCAGTATTGTTTTTATCATTTTTATTATGACATGAACACAAAACATCTAATCACAGCTGATCTGGTCTGTACACAAATAACTAACACCGCAACATACTACTGCAACATATCGGGAGTGAGTTTTATGAGTTTTACACCACTTTCCATGTTAAAATTTTATGTCTCGATCAAGATGTTAACATTAAAATATTTGATTTAACCCCTAGTCAGAGATTAGTTTTTGAGGGTAGTTCAGACAGTTGGTTATCCATCTGGGTAGCCCTGTCAGCGGTGGCCGTCTGCCACTTTAGTTTTCAAGGTCATCTTGCTGTCAGGAACTTTCATATGGACTCTCACTTTGGACGAAGGGATTGCTAAATACAGCCGCAGCCGGAGGAGGACTCAACATCAACTTAACAGTTTGGGGTCAACTTCTTTCACCTCATTAATCTTCACCAACTGTCACACGACAATGTCATTCATCCAATGATATCCAATTAGTCCACGCACCAGAGCCTTTGGCACGCCGTTGATCGTGCACCAACATCATTTAGAGACTAAACCCAAAAGGAAACTCTTAAAAAGCTACAAATCACAATGAAGAGGGGTTATTTTCAGTAACAGTCAGTTTCAGTGGGGTGAAACAATTTCATGAATATGAGGTACGGTTTATGTTCAGGTTAAGCTGTGTCGCAGGTTCTGACAGGCAGGAGACGGGTGGTCGGAGCGCCACCAGCAGGTGTCTTTAAGCGGTTTATTGACGCCTGTCAGGAGGGAGGCGGAGTGCGGCTAATTACAAATTATTCCCAGTGTCCCTGCTGAGAGGAGGCTACTGAGATGGAGGTGTTGGGATATATTAACGAGATCAGTCAGGCCAGTCTGCGCCTTTACACTTCAGCCCTGCCAGGCTTTTGTCATCACAAACATCAGAAAATGGGAAGGATGAAAAATGCTGGATCGAAAGAAAAGAAGAAGAAAAAAAACTGGAAATCGTGCTCTGCTATTCTTAGTCAGTGGGAGAAAAGTTGGAAGTCAGAAGGGTTCATTTGTTGCCATGGATACCAGCAGATTCTAAATGTTAACGTCGGAGCGAAGTTTTCATCCAAATGCAGTGTCAACTCTGAGAAAATGTGCTAAAAAAGGTGTAAATGAATGAGTGTTTCCAACAGCTTGTGTCATGTGGATTCTCCAATAAAAAGTTGGTGAGCCGTTGTTTACTTTCCTGTTGGGTCACATTAAACCGTGGCAGAACAAAATGATAAAGACTCAGATAAAACCTCCAGGATTATGTAACGTGATGAAAATGCAGCATTTCACAGATACCTACTGTGCATTTTTCATTTATTTTTTTTAAAATCAACCTTTGAGACCACATTTAAATTCTCATCCCTTCAGAAAAGTGACTGAGCTTTAAGTCACTAATCTGTTTTTGCACTTTTTGAAGATGACACCATTTTGCATTTCATCTGTGGATAAAAACTGCAATATTTATACTGTTTATTCCAAGGAATTGTATTCAAATGTCATAATGCATGAAAACCTGCACGTCTCCGAGGTTGCAATTGTTTTATTCAGACTTCATTGTCCAAACCAACTGCATGACTGCTGAAAATCTCAAGTAAGTCTCAAGTCTTTTCACCTTCATATGACAATTAATTCCAAGGTCTTATTTTCTTGGGCACCGTCATGTCAAATCAAGTCACCTTATTTCCATGTGTTGCTTTAACATATTTAGATTATTTTTCTATCTAATATTATGCAATATTACCGTAATAGTGTTTTAACTTATAAATGGAGTTCATGTCCAGATGCTTCTGGGGAAAATTCCTTGAATTTTTACCTTCTGCTCTGCAGCTGTAGCGTTAAGAGTCTGGGCTCTGGAGCGCCCCCTACCATGGGGCAGAAGAACTGCCTGTCTCACTTCGAGTCTTATCACAGCAGCTGTAATACGACTCAAACATATTATGCACATCAGTGATTTCAGCAACAAAATGTCAGTTGTATTTTTAGCCACATCAAGAAATTGACTCCAACGCGAGGCTGACAAATGTAGCGTCCCTTCACTTTTCCTGCTCTGCTCACCCTCCCCTCCATCCTCTGATTGGCTGAGGGACAAAACATGTGTTAGGCAGATGGTGCATTATTGACAGGGTATTGAGCCAATCCCAACACTGTTCTAAAAGCTGTGTTCATATTGGTAATATCTGATATTAATTTCATAATTATATTAAAACTGAAAACATGAAATCAACAACACTCAAGACATTCTAATCATTGTGTCTCAAGTCTTTCCATTTCTTGTCAACTCATCAAAACAAAGACTTGAGTCCACTCAAGTCCAGGTCACATGACTCAAGCCCTCCAGCCCTCATTGTCTGTCCATAAAGTGTATATTAACCTGACCTTCTGAATCATAAGAAGTTTCTTAACATGCCCCATCATTTAGCTGAGCCGACCGCTCACAGCCCTGTAGGGTCTGTGCTGCACCACAGGGGTAGATGGAGGCTGTGGGGACGTGACTCGCTTTCATCAGCATAAAAGTGAAGGTCTACTGAGTGAAAGTGTGATTCTCATCTACCAAGCAGCCTCTAAACACCAGTCTGATGCAAACATTGCTTCTCTTTATTCTCCCACAATTTTTTTTTTCATTGTTCTTGTTGTAATTGCTGTAAACAATAAAGGCCAAGTTCTGATCTAAGAGAGAAATCAATGAAAGACCGACCCTGGATGAGGTTTGTGGGAATACGAAACGTTACATCCTTACAGCGACTTGGCTGGGATCAGAACTTTTAACTGAAATGTATGATCAAAGGCAGAAGAGTGGAGCAGTCAGATGGTATCTAGTTTTAAAACTGATTCCTGACAGCATCTTTCTCTGTGGAATCTGCATGTTCTTCCTCTTCATGTGAGAGTTCTGTGGCAATGTGGCTTTCATGACGATCACTGATCGATGATGATATTTCTCTGTGATAGCCTATGATGAGCTAAATCTGGATGAAGTGGGAAAATAAGTCTGTTGTCTTGCCAAACCTCACAGCTGTCATCTCCAAATCAAGGCTCTTGACCTTGAACAACACTGAAGGAGTCGGTACACTGAATATACTAATATACTAACTGAATATTAAATGTAATCAATTGTTGAACAAAGGAAAAGCCTCTCTTTATATTAGGATTATAATGTTTCGTTTTTAGTACTTGAGGATCATTTATTCACCGATTACACTGTATAATAAATATCTACTAAACTGATAAACTAAGTGCCAAAACAACCAGAATTGCAATGCACAGAGTCATGCCTCTCCTGTGACGAAAAACACGACCCATGGACGGGCTGCATCATTTATCTTCCAGGCACTAAGCTGTACAACTGATTAATCACTTCTCAATGGGTCTTTACCCTCCATCAGATACATTAAGGCTTTTTAATCAGTCTGTTGAGCAATTTCACTAAAATTAAATACTAAAACTGTCTGGTGATGATTTAGGAGTTGAAGCAAGACCTCGTTAAAGAGGAGAGTTTTCTTTTTGCTGTTGTGACGTGATAATCGTTTCTTCGACAAAAAAAAAGGCAATTTACCAGTACAGTACCAAGGCTTCATGTGTAGTGATATGTAAGAAATCTAAAATTGCATGTACCCCACGATTCCCAAATATAATACCTTCATTTAAGCTTCCTAAAAATATGGCTTACTGCATACATGTAAAATATATATGCTGCAGAGTGACGACTGCCTTCCGCCCAACTTGATATAAATGACTAATCTCTGTGGAGTGCAACCAAATCAGCAAACACATGCTGAGAAGGATTGGGCATCATGTCAGTTATTGCTAAGTATGCATCCAGGGTGCCATCAAATCCAATCCCCACGCTGTTGATGTTTAAACAAATCAGGGACATCCGTCATCTCCACTGAGAGCATGAGGAGTGAGTCAATACCCTCATTAGCTGTTTGAACACATGCTTGTGTAGATAAGGAACTGTGTGCGCGACAGTCCAGCTCTGACAGGCCAGATTATTTTCAAATGTTCAACTGTTTCAGCTCGCAGATTGGGAAACTAAGTGAGCACGCCTATTGTGCATTAAGTAGGACACTTGAATAGTACGGCACAGATAAACAAATTTAGAAGAGACGCCGCTTGGGTGTCTTCAGTGTAAACAAAATAAGATTACAAATATCTTGAGAGAATCAAATGTCCAAGGAAAGAACCTGCAAAGGATTTATTTGTCATAATGACTCGGCGTTACTTGTGTGTAAGCTGGTATTCTGTGCCAAAACTCCTTTGAGGTGTAACAAATGCGTGCAAATGCTCCCATAGCGTGATTCAAACCACTAATTACCCCTGTCTAATAGAAAACGTCAGTGCTAAAAGGGAAGAATCATTAAGATACACTGGTATATAAAAGAAGAAAGGCATCCTTAAAACCATTATAGACTGCTACATTTCTGTTTGGGCAGTCATTTGATCTAAGCAAGTCATTGACAGCCCAAGAGAGTTTAAAAATGCACATTTTGGAGAGACTTCAAATTCAGCCCGTGGCTCATCGTCCAATCAATAATTGTTCTTCCAGTATGTTTTACAAAACAGGGCTTGGATTCATGAGAAAGTAATTATACAGAGCTCAACGTGGGCTTTTTCAGCAAATTCTCTGTGTTTTGGATGCATCCATTTAAATCACACCTCCGTCTGTTTAAAATTCTGCACTGACTGAGTTTTGTCTTGCATGTAGGTGGTGTTGCTGAATTATTTGTGGAGAAACCTCTTGAGTAAGAAACACTTGTGGGTACAACTGTGCTTAAGCATTGTGGTGTGTAGGCATCTGTGTGATATCTGCCATGTGAGAAATCCAGCCTGAGCTCTGCCAGTATTGTTCTGTTGAAGCTGACTGGACTGCTTCATGACTGTTTCCCTTCTAGGTTCAGTATTTTCCTATGTGCTCCATTACCTTTGGGCTTTAAGTTATTGGGTGACCACACTAGATCATCTGGTTCCATTCTGCCGCCTCCATGACCCCTGACCCCTCTACTGATGCAAGGAGCGTTTGCAACGTCCTTCACCACACCCATGAATATTCTGAGGTCTTCTTGTCCTCCGGTTCAGCAGTCAACATCCAACATCTTTTATCCAATCTATCCACTATCTCTGATCGGCACATGTCCAGACCGTCTCATCCTGGTCTCTCTCGTTCTGTCTGTAAGCTGCTTTAGTTCATTTCTCCTATAATCTGTTTTAACCCCGTGTATCCTGCTCACTCCCAGTGGAAATCTCCACATCTTCATCCGTCTCATCCCGCTCAGCCTCCTTCACTGATTCAATACACTTGGCAGGATGGCCAAACTGCACCTTACACACTTTAAGCACACTGTTGTTGAGCTTTTAGGCAGCAGAACAGGTGTTTGAGGTGATTCAGTGACTCTAATAATACATGTAGGTGTAAATCTGGGTGTCCGCACGAGCTCACAGGAGTCATGAATTAAAATGAAGGTCTCAAGTAGAGGCTTGTACTAGTTTCCACTTGTATTTACATGTCATGAAAATTAAGTTAAATATAATCGCTTTACTTTTGGTAGCAACATATTGATCCAATATTGTTCATTTCTAAATGACAGTATTTATATGAATAATTCATGTGCACAGTTGAGTCACTTCCAATTCAGCTGGTTCCAAAGTAGATAATGGCATCGGCTGATTCTTGCACAATGAGATCAATACTAAAGTTTCACTTTCCTTTCTCTACACGCTGTACACAGCAGCTGCTGCTCATCATCCTCACTTTCCCCGTCCCTCCCGGTTATGCTGCCAGTTGCTACAGGCGCCCTGTTGGCTGCAGGATTGCAGAGGAAAAAAGATGAGCACCATTTGGGGGGGGATTGTACAGTTGCAGACAAACATACTGCAAGCTGTGGTGTTTGCTGGAAAATAATTTCACACTGGGGAAACACCACAGTGGAGGTAAAACACTGTGGAGCGCTGAATAAAGTGTTGACCTTTGGGGTTGGGTACTGGGTTTGAGTCTCGGATGCAGCAGGATTGGGATGCAGCTAAATGACACAGCAGTGCGTAAACCAGGAGAGAAAATCACTTTAATTCAGGGGCCAGATTCCCCACATAATATAAACCAAAGTGCGCCCCTAGTGGTCCAATAAATATGTTGCAGTTAATGTCATGTTTTGCTACAGCTGGCATATTTCATCTTGCAGCCAAATTGGACTCGCAGGCGGGCCGATTCTGGACCACGGGCCATACATTTGACACCATACATTTGGGACTTGCTGTTGACCTTTTCATCTAAAAACTTCAGTCTAATGACAACTCCAAATGGAGGAGAGGGGAAGGGAAATCTAACAAGTGTACTAAAAACTTAAAATGAAAAGTTAACCATATCTATGAGAATTAGGTGTTAATTTTATATTCTGTTTTTCAAAGTGAAATTACTCAAAATGATCCATATTTTAGCAGTATGGTTAAAGACTATTCAGAGAGAAATACAATATATACCTACGAATATAAAGGCAGATATCAAAAAAAGCTGAATAGTACAGAATAATACAGGGTATCAGTTCAGACTGATGAGAGAAAGAAGATATCATGAATGTCGGTTAAGTTACCGTAGATATTTCTCTTGTTTTCTTTTTGTCACTGGATTTGTTTGTATGTTCCACATGTTTCAGGTTGTTCTGAAAAATAGCAGAAGATAGACATACATAAGCCACTAATGGATATTAACCCCTTTGTGGCTATGAACACTCCTAAAATAAAATCAAAACCATAAATGTCCATATTATGACAATGCTTTTGTGGGGAACATGCATTTGTGGGATGAGCAGTCGATGGGAATAGGCAGGTTTTGTGAATGAAAAGGCAGGACAATGAAGAGAAAAATGCTTCAACACAATCATGTTAGTGTGCCTGAGGGTACTTTTCACCAATTCTGAAGAGCTGACGATTAAAAGCTTTCACCTGTGAAAAGTTCTGACAATGTTACAGTACAACTGGAGAACTATTTAGGTCACCATTATGTAAACCTTTGCAAGCTTACAGATCAAATGGATGATGCACAACATCTTACTCATAAAATATTGATTTTTTTTTTTTTGGCCTTTTAAGGAAATCTTAACAAAAAATAATGTTCTTTCTCATGCAAATGTGTGCTATTTTTTACTTTAATAAAAGGCAGTTTTAGAACTCTTGCACTATATTGCAGTATACCCTGCTCTCCCTCACACATCACAGATCCACAATTGTGTGTTTTTTTTTTTTTTTTTTTAAACCCTGCAGATAAAGAAATCTCTCTTTTCAATCATAGATGAAATGCCCTGGCTCTGAGTCCTGGGCATTTTGTACGACGTGCATCCTCACAGAGCATAATGAGATTTGCATGCATGTATGGAAACAGTCTGCACAATTCCGGCCATCGCTGCCACTCTTTGTGTGTGTGGGTTTCACGTGTGCAATTTATTCAATAATTGATAACAATTTTGAGAGTCGTTCAATATTTTATCGGCTCTCGCTGATTTAACATCTTAAGGATATGCTGCTGTTGCGGAGTTGCCCTTGAATTGTTCAGAGTTGTGCCAGGGAGGGGTCGCCAGGATCATGCAACGGATTTAAGAGCACAGACTGGCTTTGATTCATTCTGGATGTGAGTTGAAGCGTGTGCGTCTGCACTTTGATGCAAGCAAGCACCTTTGTGAAGGGATATAATATGCAGATGCTATCAAAATTGCACACACGTTCACAGAATGTAAATTGGATTCACAGTGATGGCACGACATTTTAAAAAAAATGAACAGAAAGAATTCATTATCAAATATTTGCAAAGTGAATTGAGTTCTTGCAAATCGGTGTTTGGAATAAAGCTCCATCGGCTACATGATTAAACATACACCTCCCTCGCTCCCCAGCACCAGTGATATTAGTCCTTTAAGACCATTTCTGATTTATTCACATACAAGGCCGTCCGCTGTCATGTAGTCGCCCATGCCCATTTTAAAACAGCTGGATCTGCAGCTTTTTCATCTTCAAAATGAAGACAAGACAGTTGTTTTCCTGACAGGTGTGTGAGGAAAACAAACTGATGCATATTGACGCCACAAACCAATTTCAACAACAGTATTAGATAACGTATACAGAACTGCTAGTTAGCACTGATCCAGCATGTGTTGTGTGAGTAATGGTTTTTCAGGGTGTGTCTTAAGGAAAATCTTGTCAGTAATGAAGACACAAACGATGCACTTTCACTTGAAACTTTGTGTAAATGGCTCTTTTTGTTTTTAGACTAGTTGACTATTCTTACTCTTTTGTTCAGTTGACAGAGGACCCGGGTTATTCAGAGTCATCAGGATTTTTTATTTTTTTCCCCAAACTGCTTCTGTTCTGTACTTCCAGGCACTTGAAATAAAGATGAGTTAAACACCTGCTCACAAGTTGCTGCCGACTCATCTTGTTTATCTGAATGTGTGTTTACAACGAGCCTCCCGGTGTGAAACACTGGCGCTACAGCCTTCAGGGTCTTTGTTTCTGTTCATCTCAGGAAAATGCTGGTGATGATTACTGTAATTTCGATACCGTTGATGCATTGTTTATCTCCGTCCTCCACCTTGGTTGTGCGTCAGCGTCGCTGACAAGATTGTGTGGTGCGCTTATCCATCCTTATTAAACCCGTCTGAGCGCCGGTCCAAAGATACCTCGCAGACACTGCTCATGGATCATCTCTTAACAGCATTCCACTTTCTCAAATTTACAAGAGAGTGCAACTTCAAGCACACTGCCTCTCATGGTAAGCAAGATAGTGAGTGTGTGTGTTTGCGTGCAGAAGCTGAATGATAGTGAAATCTGCTCAAAATAAATGTGGCTTAACATGTATTCATTGGACTCTTGACTTGGATACACTTTCCAGCTCCTGAAATTAAATTCTGAAAGGAGTCCAGGCTTCTTATTCCTGTAATCCAAGGCGTTTAAGTCTTTCTTTGTGACTGCGAGCCTCTGCTGGAGCTGCGCCAATGACAGAGGACTCAAATCAAACACTGTGTACACACTGAAATTGGCCTTTTTTTGTCTTTTTTTAGAGTGCTGGCAAAAAGCCTTTTTCTTAGGGGTTATTACTTGTATTACCAAAAAGCTCTCTTGAATAACCTGATCACTCTATGCCTTGAAATGAGCTTAACCTTAGTCCAGTAAGTTTTGTTTTTCCATCTCGTATTGATGTTATAAGATTACAGTGACATTATAAACGGCATACGAGTACATTTCAATTGGTGTGATCATGCAGCAATAAAGATTCATGATCTGTGTGTGCAGCTGGACAGGTGTATTGAAGCAGCACATCGGATGACAGTCCGAACAAATACGTTCAGCATTTTAAGTGCCCATTTATCATCATATAGCACCATCTGCGAAGGCCAGATTGGCTGGCTACTGCATTTGTGAAGCCGCTCAGACCTGAAACTGCAGCGAGAAAGCACAAAAATTGCTACATTCCAAGAAAATTGCTAGAATCCCAATTTGAAATGATATTGGGTTGGCTGTAGGTTACCTGAAGTGAGGCCTAGAACTAAAATTTTGTCAATTTTCACAAATGTATAAAATGTTAACGCTATGAACAAAGGTTAGAACTGTAAAAGTTAAGCTATATAGGAGCGTGCAACAATTCATTAACCTGCATTTATTTGCACAATTTAATCAGGTGCAGTTAAAAAAAAAAAGTAGTGAGTGCAAGAATATTCCAGTAGTTTCAAAGAAAAGGTTCAAGATAGCACCTAAAACTGTCAAACTGTGCATATATCCATAAATTTCACCCAACTGGGAGATTTTTTAAATTGTACAATCTCTTTTTTACGTCCTTAATGTGATAAATTTCCTATGCCACATTTCACTTGTCAGTCCTATCCTGAAGTCTTTCTTTACATGCAGACGCATGCGGAGAAGCTACCTGCAGCTCCTGGAGACTCCACTTTGCATCAAACACTCTGCGATAGGTCTGAATCTGCTGGGGAAGTCAGCCCTCCAGAAACCCAGCAGCCATTTGAAATCCACCCAACTTGCAGCTGATTTCCCTCACAGTGGAGTAATTTATCTCAAATCATTTGGATCGTTTTAAATCCCTCGCTAGGCTCAAAGGCGTTCGCAACCTTTCTTCTGAAGACCTCAGAGAGCTCTTTAGATCTTGGCAATGATGACAGCACACACTTCAATGACAAAGAGAATTGCAGAGCTTAAGTGTCAGCGGTTTAAGTAAGACTCTTCCCTGTTTTTTTTATGCCCAGCACTTTTTCCTTGCAAGCTGCTCATGCATCTCAAATTTGTGCAATGTCTTTCTGCCCTTACATGTAAATTAATGAAATGTATAAAAATCAATATAGCTTCCTGTGGAATTCCTTTCACAGATTTACCTTCATGAACAGCCAGGATAAAAATAATTTGTTACCAGTACACTTTAAATCACGAATAAAAGCTTATTTCCAATGTGCTTGTTTGTTATTTTCTTCATATAACTGAAGGTGTTTTCACAGAGCGTACAGTAAGGCACATCTAAAGGCAACACTGGGGTGTGCAATGACTGTTGCAAAAATATAAACAGCACATAAAAGCCAAACTCAACCCATTAAGTAGGTCAAAAGACAGAAAAAAAAAGTAATCTAGCTACGCATTTCACACTTTAAGCTATTCCAAAGGGTGAATATTCTCTTTGTGGGTATTTTTAGACTGATCCCACGATGAACTGCACAACAAATTTGCTTGAGGGTCACTGAAGAGCGATCTACGCCGCTTTGAAATATGGGCAGGTAATACACGATTCTGCCAATTAAACCTCAAACTAGGAATCCCCAGTCCATCACGGGAGGGGGCCGCGGCAGTTTTCTGTGCTACAGCTGCGGTATTTGGTTTGACCAAGTAAATTATATTTGCTTACTGAGTAGCCCGGTTTCTAATGATGCACTTTGAAGTTGGGAAGCACTGGGACCGCGAGCATGAAGACACGGATGCAATGCGCTTTGTACCCGCCTGTGAGTGTCTGTGTGTGTGGGAGAGAGAAATGTACAGAGCCCCTTTACTGATATAAGTGAAAAAGTATGATTGCCTGCAAGTGATGTTCTAATCTGTGGCCCCAGAATTAATAATTAGTGGAAATGTTGTGCTTAGGTGGGAAAATTCTGTTTGGAAATGGCAAAACTCGATTGAGGCTGGAATAAATGGAACTGGCTAGTCACTAACGCATGTCGTAATAAAATCCCTGTATAGTAATAAAATCCCTGCATGGTTTGAGTCCAGGTTGGGCAAATCAAGAATCTACATGGACTCGCCTGTGTGGGAAGAGATAGAGAGTAGAAGTCCAATATGAGCAAAACTCTTGATATAAAAGTCTCTCCAAGAGGATAGTCGGCCTAAAATGTTTATTAAAGCATTTATTTTATGGGTGTTTTTAATATGAGCTTCTTAGAAATCCACACTTACTGTGGCAAAAACATTTGACATAACCAGAAATAAGGATAATGAAAGCACAAGCCTTGGCAAGGCAAAGTAATTTCTATGGCAGAATTTTAGATTACAAGTTTCAAAACATGTTGAAATGCATTGACACAAAGCAATTGATAAAATAATAAAAAGTACAGCAAAATCTTAATGAAAAGGTAATAAAATAAGTGAAATCCACAGGTGAGGAGCATAAAAAAAATCAAAGCTGCTTGACCTTGTTTGCTTGTGGCTCTGGGAACACTGAATAAACTACAGTAATATGTTTTTTGAGCAAGCCACAGATAAAGGAAGGATTTCACCTGCTGATTTCTTATGTACCTGTAATAACGTAAAACGCTGTTCACTCATCGTGAACAGGTAACGCAGATAATGGTATTAATTTCTATATTTTCAAACGCAGCGTCATTGTTTTTAAGCCTTTTTGTCCCTTTTCGCGCACCTTAGTTCCGTGAGTGTCTGCCGTTGCTTAGCAACGCCTTGTGGAAGCACGGATATTTCAGGTGCTGCTCGTTGGTACGACCTTACTTCTTCATTCGATATAAATATATAAGATTATATAATAATATAATAAGATATGCCAACTCCTTATAAATATAATGCCGGGTTGCTTTGTTTGTTTTCAGTAGTTTTAATGTCACTTTTGTAGACTAAACGTCTGCGTCGCTCACTTCCACTTCGAACTGAACTCTAGCTTAAAAAAACAAACCGCCGGCTGTGGGTCATGGAGCTGGACATTCGCCAATACCTGGAGAAAGCAAAGCAACTACAAGGTCCGTCCGTCGTGCATTTAGACACGGTCGAGTAAAGCTGTGAAAGTGAGTGATATTTATCCCGGTTAATTCACCCCTACAGACACCGAGGCTCTGCAGTCTGCTTACCGGTTGCTGAGAGGCTCCGCGGCGGCTGGAAGCAGAGGACGAGCTCCGCACGTCTCCGAAGAGTTGTACGTGGTTTGCTCGGAAGCAGCCCTCCAGGTGAGGCTGGCATGATCCTGATGGCCTGCACACACCGTGGGAGGGACGCCCAATTAACGCCGATACAAGAGTTCATGCAGATAAAAACCTGACTTCGTTACTTAAAGTTACATGTGCAGGGCCAACCTTAAAGTGTATCTGTGACAATTTAAATGGTAGATTCTTAAAAAAAAAAAAAAAAAAAAAAAAAAACACAGCAGACATGAACTCATAATTCTGTCATCACATCAGCACTAATGCTGATGACTAAACACTTATGTTTTTGGGGGTATTTTTTTAATGGGGCAGCTTGCAATGTCATCCAGTTTCTGTACTGAGCACTCCAGGTCCTGCACTGTGTCAGTGTTCCCTCACTTCAACACACCTGATAGTAATTGGCTCATTATCGGGCTTTCTGCTGAGCTTCATCATGAAGCACTGATTGAATTCAGGTGTGTTAGAGCAGGGGGACATTGAAAACATGCAGGGCTGCAGACCACAGGCACTGATAGAGGTCTGACCAAGTTGGATTGTTCTCACAGGTGACTGTCAAGAGAATATGGACTGGGAGTCATGATGCTCTGAAGGCAAACATTATGTTCCATTTACTTACGTGTGTGCAGAAGAATTGTTCACCAACGCCATGGTTCACCTGCACAGCAGCAACCTTTCGTTGTCAACACAGAGATGGGCCAGGAGTGTTTTCAGAAAGTGTTGTTTTTTTTTCAAAGGAGTTCCATCTTCAGAGTCATTATCAATAAGAAGTGTTTTCATAGGCTCCAATAGCAGTGTTCCTGTGTAAATGGGTATCCAAAATGTACAAGGTGAGCATGGAAATGATCCCATGCACAGACAATACCCACTGACCACGCTCCATGTTTTCTTTCCCCTCTCACCGTGCCAGTGCTTATTAAAGTCATGGCTCACAGACCCGTGTGCAGTTTGATTCTGGCTTCTGTATGAAAGGTTTTAGTGGGAAAACATATGCTCTGAATCTGCCTGTAGCCCCCACTCTCCAAGTGCTCTGAGGGTTGTCTTTATGTCGCGAGGCGCTCATGGCTGCTGAGATGTCACATAAGACGCGCCGCTTCAAGCAACCTCTGAGAATGAAAGTGCTGCATCTGACTGCCACAGATATGAAGCTCATGAGCAAAATGCCTGCTGCTGCTGCTGCTGTGACAATATGTAAGCGTCCTCTCATGTGGAAGATACTGACATTGCAATTGTAGTGGGCTTGAGAACAGAACAGGACCAAAGTCCTTCTGGGGACCGTTTGCTAAATAAGATCAATATTTTTGTTGCTGAAGGTATCCTGAGATAGTGATAAAATCAGACCAGTAAAACTCTCTGCAGAACCTCTCTGCTGCTTATTTTAGATTGTATTGTGTCATTGTTTCCAGTTAACTTAATCTAAGTGTGCTCCCAATAGGGGATACTAATGAATATTTTCTAATGTAGGCTGAACTGTCCCAGGGCAAAGAAAACATATCTGAATAATGGAACACAGAGGATTCCATGATGGGATTTATTCTCTCTTCTTTATATCGTAAAGCTGGTTCTTTGTGAAAATGCATTTTGCCTTCAAGTGTCAGACTTAAGTGAATACTGAATTAGTTCACATTCAGAATAGAATTACTTTGTAATAGTCTTCAAGATCCACAGAAAATCACCGTTTTCAAGACCCTCCAACATGAGGAAAAAAGTATTTTACTTATGAAGAACATCAAAATCTTACAGGATGCAATAAAAATACGATGATATGCCAGGAGAGCGGAATTCCTTGAAAACTACCCTCTGAATTAATTTGATAATTATTGGAAACAAGATGCAACACAGCACTCCTTCAACATAGAAACATTCAACAGCTCACATTCTACATGAAGCCGTTTCTGAATAGTTTTCATAATGCATCCATTTCCAAACACACCACTTGGACATGATGTTGAAATATTCATATAGTTTGGCCTTTGTTCCTCTTTTTGTCTGTGTTCTCAGCTGGGTTGTTTGGAGATCAGCACGGCGTGCCTAAAGACGTACTTTGAAGGGAATCCGCCGGCTGATCAGTTGTTGTGCCGGGCCTTCCTCTGCCAGGGCCAGCTGAAGTCTCCGCCGGCCACGGCCACTGTGGTGAGAACAGGAAACTGGACACGTCACCTTAAGGGGCTCATGCTTCTGTTTGTGTATCTGTGGCCCAGAGGTACACACACACACTGTACAGACATACTGTACTGATTTACACTCAAAATGGAACTGATGCCTCAACTTCATAAGCACAAGTTTGATCCCCTCTTTGATGCATATTGGCCTTTTAGAGCAGCTCCAGTCTCATTTTTTTTCCACCCTGTGGCCTCTTTTGTCTAATCTAGTTGTCTGCTCTCTGTACGTTTGTGTGATATGACAAGTTCTCATTTCCCCACTTGAATTATTTATTTTTTTTATTATTATTATTATTATTTCAGGAAGACTTTGAAGAGGCGGTGATGTGTTTTCTGAAAGCAATTGAAATTTCAAAGCAAGAACCAAGGTATGCAACCTCTCAGGTGTTTGTGTGTGTGTGTGTGTGTGTGTGTGTGTGTGTGTGTGTGTGTGTGTGTGTGTGTGTGTGTGTGTGTGTGTGTGTGTGTGTGTGTGTAGCTTTGTTGTTCGTGTCAAGCAGGTTGACCAGTTGCTGTGAGGTTTTGTTTAGAAGTTGCCACAATAACGCGGGATAAAAGTCAGCTGTTGTTTATTGTTTATTGTTTTGAAAGCTGTGATAGACCAGAATCCAACCCAGCGTGCCAAACCACCAAGTTACCTAAGAATTTTTGAAAGAAAGCACGGATTTTTAAAATACATTTCATAAGAGTTTTAGGCAGAACACAACACTAAGACCAGAGCTGAGATATTGACGATGCTGCCCTGAAAGGCAGCTGCCTCACTGTTCACAAACTAGTATTTTCCTCAAAGTCATGCTATGAGTTTGTAAAAACACAAATAATACAAAAGCTATAGAAGAAACGTTTTGGACTTTTTACAGTTTTTTGCACCAGGAGATACCATTAAAATTCATTTCCTATCGAGATTGACCCTTCAGTTGTTATTGTTTGATTTTTAAAATCAAGGCATTTTCATCCTGCTTCTCTGTGCCACAACAAGATAGAAACAAAAGTTTAAATTTAAATGTTTTTATGGTGCTATGTTGCAGGGCCGGCCCACTCCAGATGAAATTGGACTGTTGATGGCCCCTGAACTTAAATACAAGAAATAACATTACATTAGATAATTTCACATCTTAATATAATGTAAGTGTAATGAAGATAAAGACAATTGTAGGATAATTTGCTTTTACAAAGTAAATTCGGACCTGAATGCATTAAATATTCCTTGTAAAGTAAAAGCCTCTCCCTTCAGCATCTCCATTAATCCTTTTCTTACCTCTGGATCCCAACAGCTTTCAACAGAATCTTTTAAAACTGAAATTTCATATTAAATCTCATAACCACTCTTAGTCTCCCATTATATTTGCTGCTGGTGATCCTGGAGTTAATTATGTGACCTTCACTTTCGATAACGTGGAATTGCAATGACATGCATTCGATGGGTTTTGTTCAATGAAGTATCTATAATCACACGGAGGGGGATAGATTTCACCCCCAGTGAGAGAGAAAGGGATGCTTGGGTGGCTGGAGCCTCCTGGAAAATTGCTTCCTGCACACTGCAGCACTGGGTCGAGGTCTGAGAATATGCTGCCTTGCGTATTTGAAGTGTTGCTCGTTTGTCCAGCACCAAGTAGGCTGTGATTGCATTTTGAACACATCGTGACTCTTTTCCTCCTTTATTCAAAACAAAATGTCAACACAAGGCTACCAAGAAGATGACAAATTAAATATTTCACTTTGTTTTGCACAAGAAGGTATCATTAAACTTGGCCTCATATTGGGTTTGTAGTAAATGAAAGACATTTTCATCACATCTATGCCACCGCAACAAAGAAAAACTTTAAAGTTTAAATTTAAAGAATATTATAACTATTCTGTTTTACTAGTCTTTGTGCCACCGCAGTAAATTGACAGTATGGGAAACACCATTCCACCATTCTGTTGTCTATCTCATCACATTTTGAATTAATAATTGGGTGGATCACGTCTGGCTTCTGCCCTTGATTTTAACAGCTGACTGCAAGAAGGTGTAAATGGGTGATAAATATCTGTGAATAATTTGTAAA